>NC_036855.1:30083908-30123591 GCF_002910315.2 Salvelinus sp. IW2-2015
GGATACAATTTTTTGTCTGCCTGTTTTGACTGCGTTTGAGCCTGTGGATTACTGAAGAAAACAGAGGATTTTGGATATAAAGACACTTTATCGAACAAAGGGAACATTTATTGAGTAAATGAATGTCTGCTGAGTGCAACCATATGAAGATCATCAAAGGTAAGGGATTAATTTTATCTCTATTTCTGACGTGTGTAACTCTTCTACTTGGCTGGTTACTGTTTGTAATGATTGTCTGCTGGGCTATGTTCTCAAATAAGGTATGCTTTGCCGTAAAGCATTTTTTAAATCTGACACCGTGGTTGGATTCACAAGACGTTATCTTTAAACCTATGTAAAATATGTTTTGTTTTCTGAATTTTTATTATGAGTATTTCTGTATTTGAATTTGGCGTTCTGCAGTTTCACTGGCTGTTGAAGAGGTGGGATGCTACCGTCTCGAGTACCCTAGAGAAGTTAACAGTGTGCCTTGTTAAAAGTTCATTTGTGGAATTTCTTTCCTTCTTAATCGTTTGAGACAATCAGTTGTGTTGTGACAAGGTAGGGGTGGTATACAGAAGATAGCCCTATTTGGTAAAAAACCAAGTCCATATTATGGCAAGAACAGCTCAAATAAGCAAAGAGAAACGACAGTTCATCATTACTTCAAGACATGAAGGTCAGTTAATACGGACAATTTCAAGAACTTTGAACGTTTCTTCGAGTGCAGTGCAAAAACCATCAAAGCGCTATGATGAAACTGGCTCATGGACCGCCACAGGAAAGGAATACCCAGAGTTACCTCTACTGCAGAGGATAAGTCATTAGAGTTACCAGCCTCAGAAATTGACAATTAACTGTTACCTCAGATTGCAGCCCAAATAAATGCTTCACAGAGTTCAAGTAACAGACACATCTCAACATCAACTGTTCAGAGGAGACTGCGTGAATCAGGCCTTCATGGTCGAATTGCTGCAAAGAAACCACTACTAAAGGACACCAATAAGAAGAAGAGACTTGCTGTGGCCAAGAAACATGAGCATTGGACGTTAGACCAGTGGACATCTGTCCTTTGGTCTGATGAGTCCAAATTTGAGATTGTTGGTTCCAACCGCTGTGTCTTTGCGAGTGACTACCTCATGAAGCTGGTTGAGAGAATGCCAAGAGTGTGCAAAGCTGTCAAGGCAAAGGGTGGCTATTTTGAAGAATCTCAAATATAAATATTTTGATTTGATACTTTTTTGGGTTACTACATGATCCATAGTGTTATTTCATAGTTGTGATGCCTTCACATTCAACAATGTAGAAAATAATAAAAATAACCCTTGAATGAGTAGTGTCCAAACTTTTGACTGATACTTTATATGTACAGCTGCCAAACATGACTTTCCTAGGCCTTTCATTCTGTACATTCCTGGATGAACGATAAGTTCTGGAACGGGCAGCCTACTCAGAGCATCAGCGTTCCCATGGTGTCTACCTGGCTTGTAGATTCTTCTGTACGCGTAGGCCCAATTGACGAGACCATTTGTAGTACTAGCTTTTCTTCATGAAACAGAGATCATAGGCTTATGTTCGGTCACAATAGTTGATGTTCTACCGTATATTCTACCGTATAAGAACTTGTGAAATCTCTTTATTCCGAATGACAGCCAGTCCTTCCATGTCAGCTGGGAGTACTTTTTCTCTGCTGGCAACAATGTTCTTGACATGAAACCGATAAGTTTATCTGTGCCGTTCTCCATCCGGTGTGATAGAACCGCCCCCACACCATACGATGAGGCATCACACGATAAGATGAGATTCTGTCTGCTGAGTGAGTGCACCACACTTCTGATTGCAGTAACTCCTTTTGACTTCGCTAAATCTTCTTCTTGTCTTTCTTACCATTCCAGCCCACGTCCTTAACAGTTGATGCAGTGGAGCTAAGAGGTTAGGGAGGAAGCGATTTGTAACAGTTCAGTAAACTAGATAGGCTTCCAGTCTGTAACGCTTGTCGGAGCTGGAGCTTCCACGACAGCCCTTACTTTAGCTTTGACAGCGCGTAACCCCTTGGCGTCCACCTTGTGACCCAGTACTGCACTTCATCAGGTAACAGTGTACACTTGCTCCTCTTCAGCCGGAGACCGGCCTCTTCCATCCTCCTCAAAACTTCACCCCCCCCATCTGATTGAACCATCTGGTTTGTGTATGGGAACAACTGGTGCTGCCCCCTCAGAACTTGACAGGAATAATTATATCCTCTGCAAAGAGTATCAATTTCCACATCCACTTTAGGCTTCATGGCTATGGAACTGATCTTGGCCTGTAGAATCCGGAGTAGCATCTGCAGCAACATGAATGGTAGCTTGGACCCCATTATATGTCCCTAGCTGCCTCTTGCAGAGGATAAGTTCATTAGAGTTACCAGCCTCAGAAATTGACAATTAACTGTACCTCAGATTGCAGCCCAAATAAATGCTTCACAGAGTTCAAGTAACAGACACATCTCAACATCAACTGTTCAGAGGAGACTGCGTGAATCAGGCCTTCATGGTCGAATTGCTGCAAAGAAACCACTACTAAAGGACACCAATAAGAAGAAGAGACTTGCTGTGGCCAAGAYACATGAGCATTGGACGTTAGACCAGTGGACATCTGTCCTTTGGTCTGATGAGTCCAAATTTGAGATTGTTGGTTCCAACCGCTGTGTCTTTGCGAGTGACTACCTCATGAAGCTGGTTGAGAGAATGCCAAGAGTGTGCAAAGCTGTCAAGGCAAAGGGTGGCTATTTTGAAGAATCTCAAATATAAATATTTTGATTTGATACTTTTTTGGGTTACTACATGATTCCATATGTGTTATTTCATAGTTGTGATGCCTTCACTATTCAACAATGTAGAAAATAATAAAAATAACCCTTGAATGAGTAGTGTCCAAACTTTTGACTGATACTTTATATGTACAGCTGCCAGACATGATTTCCTAGGCCTTTCATTCTGTACATTCCTGGATGCGACTGGTGCAAAAACGTCAGTAGTGTACCCCGCTCTTGTGGTGGGATATCTTCTCTTGAACCCCACAGAACACATCCATCTCGAACACTCAATGCCAAGCGGCGAGTGTAGTAAGGCATGATCTGAGGCTGTGACTGTAGGCTATCCTTTCAGGATAAATTCATACACTTGTGATGGCGTCACATCTTTTGAAGTCCATTGCCTGATTTGCGCTGTGTTAACCGTTGCGTCATCATCCAACACATCGATCATGAAGACTTGGTCATTTTTTCCTTAATGAACGATAAGTTCTGGAACGGGCAGCCTACTCAGAGCATCAGCGTTCCCATGGTGTCTACCTGGCTTGTAGATTCTTCTGTACGCGTAGGCCCTGAGCCACACAGCCCAACGTTGAACTCTTGGCGAGACCATTTGTAGTACTAGCTTTTCTTCATGAAACAGAGATCATAGGCTTATGTTCGGTCACAATAGTTGATGTTCTACCGTATATTCTACCGTATAAGAACTTGTGAAATCTCTGTATTCCGAATGACAGCCAGTCCTTCCATGTCRAGCTGGGAGTACTTTTTCTCTGCTGGCAACAATGTTCTTGACATGAACCCGATAAGTTTATCTGTGCCGTTCTCCATCCGGTGTGATAGAACCGCCCCCACACCATACGATGAGGCATCACACGATAAGATGAGATCTCTGTCTGCTGAGTAGTGCACCAGCACTTCTGATTGCAGTAACTCCTTTTGACTTCGCTAATTCTTCTTCTTGTCTTTCTTACCATTCCAGCCCACGTCCTTCCTTAACAGTTGATGCAGTGGAGCTAAGAGGTTAGGGAGGAAGCGATTTGTAACAGTTCAGTAACCTAGATAGGCTTCCAGCTCTGTAACGCTTGTCGGAGCTGGAGCTTCCACGACAGCCCTTACTTTAGCTTTGACAGCGCGTAACCCCTTGGCGTCCACCTTGTGACCCAGGTACTGCACTTCATCAGGTAACAGTGTACACTTGCTCCTCTTCAGCCGGAGACCGGCCTCTTCCATCCTCCTCAAAACTTCACCCCCCCCCCATCTGATTGAACCATCTGGTTTGTGTATGGGAACAACTGGTGCTGCCCKCTCAGAACTTGACAGGAATAATTATATCCTCTGCAAAGAGTATCAATTTCCACATCCACTTTAGGCTTCATGGCWTATGGAACTGATCTTGGCCTGTAGAATCCGGGAGTAGCATCTGCAGCAACATGAATGGTAGCTTGGACCCCTATTAATGTCCCTAGCTGCTCTTTGAAAACGCGCTCATGCTTTGAAGGCACCTGCTGCAGTGTCAATGTCTCTGTGGTGACATGTTTGATTTCATCCCAGTTCAATTTTGTTTCCTTCTACCACCKTCTCCCTCGTAAACTGGGGCCAGTACCTTCCACTACCAAGAGAGYCAGACTTTTACTTTGTCCTTGATATTCCACCTGAACATCAGCAACTCCAATCAGTGATTTACTCTCATGTGTACTGTTTTGAGTCTAAATGGTGTGTCTCTCAATTTAGGCACTTTTTCCCTACTTCTCATTGAACTGGGACCTGTTCATCAATCACTTTTTATTACTTTGAGCGGAGAGCGTGGCAAGGTATRTGGTTTTGTCATTTTTCTTTTCTGTGGCCTGTTGCTTTTTCTTATTGCGCCACGCGATCTCAATGTGTCCTATTATCCCACATGCATAAGACTTTTCATGTTTTGAATTTACAGTCAAKCGCTGTGTGTTTGCTTTTGCAACGATAACGGTCTCTATTGGTTGCTGCCCCAGTGGCTTTCCCTTCTTTGAAACCCAATGCGCTCAGAGCTGCTCTTTTACTGTATGGCACGCAGTAGCGCCCCTTTCCTACAAATCCAGTGCGTTTCTTTTCYCGGACTCCATGGCCTGGGCCAGTTTGAGTTCGTTCTCAAACGTGAGATTAGGCTCTCATAACAAGCGGATTTTGTATRCTGTCATCATTAATCCCACACACCAGCCAATCGAGTAGCATTTGCGATAATGTATTCCCGTAGTTACAGTCCAGTGCTAATTTTCTCAACTCGGCCACATGTTCCACCACTGATGCGGTAGGTTTTCTCATGTGTGAATCAAACTTGAATCGTTGCACTATTTCACTGGGTTTGGGGTTGAAGTGCTATTTTAATAGATCGACTAGATCTATGAATGACTTTTCTCCTGGTTTATCTGGGCTCAACAGGTTTCTCATTAAACTGTATGCCTGTGCACCGACAACGAGTATGGATTTCTGTATAGTAGCATCAGTTATTTCATTAACAGCAACATCAACAAAAAATCCATTATTTCACAGTACACCTCCCATTCCTGATTTTRCTCTTGGTTCAAATGGTAGTAGGGAGTTTATTGTTGCCTAAACCATCTTTTCCGATTCTCTCTTCCCACACACAGTCAATCGTTTGTKCTACCCGTATCCAAGGAATCAATCATTCAGTCTATTCCTCTGCTCACTCGAGTCTCACATCCAGCGTCACACGCCAAACACTGAGTTGAATTTGTGGCAAACAAATCCAACGCAGTCATCCTTGTCGATGGATATGTAGTATCTTAGGATTCTTCTTAGATCGATGAGTTAYATAGTTAACCAAATAACTTCCCGGACAGTCTACCCTTTTTTGCACCAACGTTTTTGACTCATCACGTAAGCAAGCTGCTGTTGCAGTTTATTTATCCTGCTGCCTAGTCACTTTATMCCTAGTTGTATGTATATATGAACCTCAATTACCTCGTACCCATGCACATCTACTCAGTACTGGTACCCCMTGTATATAGCCAAGTTAACGTTACTCATTGTGTATTTATTATTACGTTTATTTCTCTGCATTGTTGGGAAGCATTTCATTCTTGGTCTACTGCTGTTTTTTACGACGCATGTGACAAATAYAATTWGATTAGATTTTTCTCACTCGCTACCGCCCCTTTAACTCTCTCCAATGCTCCGACCACAAGGAGGTAGGCCCTAATGGTTAAAGCGGAGGTATGTTTCGTTGGTCCCCCAGGATCTAAATGACCCTGCATTATGTGAAATTTGGCCCTCTGGCTCATGGACTACACACTACTATGTTGATCTTTACAAGGTCTCTATGGGGTTATAGGGTATGTCTGAAATAGCACCCTYTTCCCCTTTGTGCACTACTTAGGGAAGAGGGTGCCACTATAAAGTCGTGGACTGTATGGCGAAAAGGGCACCATTTCAGACAGTGTCTGAAGGGGAAGGAAGAGCGAGAATGGCYTCTTTCTGGGAATGGTTTTTAGGTCAGTGACCTGTCTATTAATGGGATGTCTGGAGCCTGGCGGTGGTCATTCCTCCCTGCTTGTAGTGGTTGTTTTWGTTTCGTGTTTACTGGCCCTTTATTTGGGCCTGATGATTTTGCATTCCTCTGCATTTCCTTTTGCGCATAACTAAGACTCGGGTCAGAGCAGGAGACTGGGAGGTGAGAAGGGGAAGAGGGGGAGGMAAGTATCTGATGGCTCGTCTCCAGATGCTAAGGCCTGCAGCTGGACTGTGGTGTTGGAAGAGGGAGCTGAACTAACTGTGAAAGGGAGTGGGTCTAGCTACAGCAGCTATAGCACAGGGGCTTAACCACTCAGACTCATAGAGGAGATAATCCATACTTCATCTGTATCAGTGCTGCCTACCACACTCCCCTACCCACCGCCTCCCTGACCCAGCCAAACCTCAGCCTCCCGCAGAGCTACACAACAGACTCTGAATGAATAGTGCAAGACTTTGAAAATAAAGATTTGAGAAGTGCATATCCAAACCCAGTGTAAAATATCTTTCATATCCAATGCCTGGGGACCTGGGAGCTCTACTGAGRTGGGGAAAAGCTCTATTAGACATCGCTATTCAAAGACGACCTTTATTCACAGCCAGGCAGCAGCTCAGCAGGCACCTCTTCAATCTCAGAAGGATTTACTGTGTTCGTAGTATATGCTCACAGCTCGATTGAGCACAATCCGTGTCGTACAAAATACATTTCTTGGATATTTTTAATTTGRCTAGCAAGTGTATGTTTTTGAGTAAAAATAAATAAATAATTGCTTTTACGATCCAGGGCTTCAAATAAGGCATTTTCTTTTTTTTCAGCCAAGGCACTTGGTGGTTAAAACGTTGACTCGTTCACTCTAATTTTAAATGCAGAAAAGCACACCATCAAAACTATGCCGTGGAAATCTCTCGTTTTTAAATATTCATTATGAGCTTTCCCCTTGGAGTGCGATCTTAGYAGACACTCTCTCACGTGCGTGCGCGCACACACACGCGRGCTCGCACACCCACACACCATCACAAAGACCCCTACTGTTGTCTTTTTATATCACTTACTTCACCACCTCAGTGTTCAGAGAAAGTAGACCTCCCCTCTTTTCTTTAGGTATTAGTGAGAGTGGGGGTGTCATGTCTTTAATTAAAAATCATTATAGTAATTGCACAGTCTTTTTAAAAGAGATTTAGTAGAGATCCTGTTCCAATCAGACGGCTCTACTACGTACCTCTCACAGTAGAAATGAATGGCACTGCACTGAGGCAGAATGTTGCCTTTAATGATGGCGCGCTCTCTTTGTCTCTCTCACTTTCGCTCTTTCACTATTTCTCGCTGTCTCTCTCTCTCTCTCTCTCTCTGTGTCTTGCTCGGAGTGTCACTCTCCCTCGCTTCCCCTCCCTGTCTCTCCTCTTTATCTGTGTGCGTTTGTAGTCTCTGTCCTGAGTGATGTTTCAGAAGCTCTTTGTTGTCAGGGCCCAGTGTGTTTTTTGTTCTCCGACAGTGTGAGAGAAGAGAGGACCTCTGTGTAGACAGGGAGTGATGGCGAGAGGTAGTAATGGAGAAGGCAACAGACGTGTACTCAGGTTGAACCCCTGACAACCCAGATCTCTGGCATGGTTACTGTAGTATGTCTACAGCTACTGAACTTTACTACAGCGGAGGACCCTTTTCTTCCGATATCATAATGGAGTCTGCATACCATATCAATGGCTGTACCACTATATAATTCTATATCATAATGGATTCTCATATCAAATTTGATTTGTCACATTGATTTGAAATGCTTACTTACAAGCCCTTAACCAACAATGCAGGTTTTAAGAAAATACCAACAAAAATAAAAACATTGAAAAAGTAAGAAAAGAAAAGAAMAACAAATAATTAAAGAGCAGCAGTAAATAAAAATAGTGGGAATATATACAGGGGGTACCGGTACAGAGTCAATATGCGGGGGCACCGGTATTGAGGTAAAAAGTACATCTAGGTAGAGTTATTAAAGTGACTAAGCACAGATAATAGCAGCAGTGTAGAAGGGGGAGGGGGGGGCAATGCAAATAGTCTGGGCAGCCATTTGATTAGCTGTTCAGGAGTCTTATGGCTTAGTGGTAGAAGCTGTTTAGAATCCTCTTGGACCTAGACTTGGCGCTCRGGGTACAGCTTGCTGTGCGGTAGCGGAAAGAACAGTCTATGACTAGGGTGGCTGGCATCTTTGACAATTTTTCCGMCCTTCCTCTGACACTGCCTTGTATAGAGGTCCTGGACGGCAGGAAGCTTGGCCCCAGTGATGTACTGGGCCATACGCACTACCCTCTGTAGTGCCTTGCGGTCTGTGGCCGAGCAGTTGCCATACCAGGCAGTGATGCAACCAGTCAGGATGCTCTCGATGGTGCAGCTGTAGAACCTTTTGAGGATCTGAGGACCCATGCCAAATATTTTCAGTCTCCTGAGGGGGAATAGGTTTTGTCATGCCCTCTTCACGACTGTCTTGGTGTGGTTGGACCATGTTAGTGTGTTGGTGATGTGGACGCCAAGGAACTTGAAGCTCTCAACCTGCTCCACTACAGCCCCGTCGATAAGAATGGGGGCGTGCTCGGTCCTCCTTTTCCTGTAGTCCACAAACATATATCCTTTGTCTTGATCATGTTGAGGGAGAGGTTGTTGTCCTGGCACCACATGGCCAGGTCACATGGCCAGGTCTCATTGTTGTCGGTGATCAGGCTTACCACTTTTGTCATCGGTAAACTTAATGATGGTGTTGGAGTTGTGTCTGGCCGTGTGGTCATGAGTGAACAGGGAGTACAGGACTGGACTGAGCATGCACCCCTGAGGGGCTCCCATGTTGAGGAGCAGCATGGCAGATGTGTTGCTACCTACCCATAGCACCTGGGGACAGCCCATCGGGACGTCCAGGATCCAGTTGCAGATGGAGGTGTTCAGTCCCAGGGTCCTTAGTTTAGTGATGAGCTTTGAGGGCACTATGGTGTTGAACGCTGAGCTGTTGTCAACGAATAGCATTCTCATACTGCATACTATATCAATGGCTGTACCATATGGAAAAGCCATACTTTATACAAGTCCTATATCATGGTATTATCTCATATCTCCAGTCACAAGTCCTAGTCACAGGGAKTTCCAGTTAGAACCACTCAGGCAGCCGGCGGACTTCCTTTCCTTTCCTCCGCTATCTGGGCAGGCTGGAAGATTAGTCCGTCTGGTCGTCTCGGCCCTCTTCTGTTTTACTGTCTATTAGTTTTTATTAGGAATCCCCATTAGCTGCCGCCAAGGCAGCAGCTACTCTTCCAGGGGTCCAAACACACACCACAAAGCACCCACATTACATATAGAACAAAAGATAAAACCCGTGAACTATGTTRGTGCTGAATGAGCTAAAGAGAAAACAGTACATCATATAACACTGTAGATGTGTTGTAGATGGAAATATTCTCTGTCCACAGGGAGGGCTTCCAATTGACCCGGCACACAGTGAGTTAGCACCATTCAGCCTGTCCATCCACTATCAGCCCTGCCAGGGTATGTTTACTCCCAGTACAGTCTCACACTTAGAGAGAGTAAAGTGGAACTGAACAGAGCACTGCCTCTCCTCGCTAATATCTTTAATCAGCGAGAGAGGAATAATACATAAAAGTGGCTGTGCCGAAGCACAACGGTCCTGCTAGATTTATCCATCTGGCGTGCTCGATTTATCCATGTGGCACAATAGCTCTATGGTTAAGAGAGACAGATATTACACAGCCCCCTTATCTCACCGCAGAGTTGAAGGTTGGCTGTAAATCTGCTGGGCATTCTCTGACGGACCCCTGGGCCTGGCCTGGTTCGAAGTCTTGATGCCAAACAACTGCCTACGATATGGCTGGGGGCTGTGTGTCTGCGTCTTTACAAGAGCTCTAAAAGGTTGGGCAGCGGCCGGCGGCTTAATGGCATCACACTGAGTGCATATTTGAAAAGCGGTGGCCGTTATCTTGATGTACTGCGTGGCCGCTGTGCTATGCGTTGTGCCTGGACTGGATGGAGAAATATGTTAGCGTTTTGCTGACATCTTGGCACTTTTGTAAAGGAGCCTGTCTTTCAGGGGACGGTAGGTATGTGTTAATACCCAGAGGCCCCCGGGGGCCCGTTATGAGCTCTACACTGTATCTGCCTGCAAGTCTAATGGTTCTCTCTCACACAGGGGGTTATGAGGTGGGGCTGTTTTCTTCCTCTCTTGTCTGTAAATGGGTTATCCCAAGGCAGCCGAGCACAGCCGTGTTTTAGTGTGGAGGGGGTCGGTGAGCGCTGGCCTGGCCTCGTAGCATTACTAGCTAGCAGGAAGTGGAACACATGTCCCTCTCCAACCCTCCGGAGCTCTCACATGAACTGAGCTTCTGGCAACAGTTGCTCTCTTTTCCCCCGGTCCTCTCTTCCTCCACCCCCCATCCCTCCTTCCTCCCCTCCCGATATAGTCAGGCGGCCTGCGAGGGGGGCCTTACACCCCTCTCGCTACAAGTTAGGCCATAATTACACCCCCCCCCCCCCTCATCCTCCTCCATCCATACCCTGCTACCGCGGAAGAAGAATTCCTCCCGTGTCTCTCAACTGCGCCGCGCCCCCTATCCAAACAAACAACCCCACCACGAGCACTGACCCCTACCAGAAGGCCTGGCCCCGTTGTTTTACCTCTGTTACCGCCATGTCATACCACGGCTCTAGTTGGAGCGCTCCTTTTTGTTTTTGTGTCCTCATCCTTTCC
This sequence comes from Salvelinus sp. IW2-2015, assembly GCF_002910315.2. Classification (NCBI taxonomy): domain Eukaryota; kingdom Metazoa; phylum Chordata; class Actinopteri; order Salmoniformes; family Salmonidae; genus Salvelinus; species Salvelinus sp. IW2-2015. The sequence goes on from NC_036855.1 coordinate 30,094,931, forward strand.
GCCGGTCTCCTCCTCTGTCCTTATCTTCGCCTCTCCCCCTCTCTTCTCCTCTTCTTCAATCTGTTTACTGAAATCTGGAGCTCTATAGAAGTGATTTATCCTCATGCCGGTTAGCCTGTCTGTGTTTGACAGAGCATATTCAGTGAGAACTGTCAGCGTGGAATGCAACCCAGAGCCAAGTCTGACTGCAGACAATGAAGTGGGAATGCTTGTGAAGTGTGACTTTAGTGTGTGCAGGTGTCATAAATAATTGTGCCATATGTGAGAAATAACAAACATCGTTTTCGGAAAAAAATTCCCAGCCAATGAATCAGAATGAACATCAGCCCTGGAGACATTGGAATCATATCAGATGTTGCTTTTTTGTTGGATTGCGTTTCCATTAGTAGTTAGCTGGTTCCGTCACAGTGGGGGGTGTAAGAGACTTTGAGCTCCTGTTGTGAGGCTATCAGACCGACCTCCCCTTGTGTTACAGCCAGGTTTTTATATTAGACTCATCGTTTCTTGAAAGTCAGAGGTAGCCTCTGTGTCTCGCAGCCAGCCCATCAKCATGTCCAGTCAACCAAGTTTTATCCGGACTTTTATCCGGCTTTAGCACAAAGGAACAAAAGAGGTGGCCAGATGGGGATGGTGGTGTTTGAATGGTGGTGAAGGGGCTTCTGGGAAGCGGTAAGGAAAGGATGTCTTGGGCTGGGCAGGGAGAGAGGAGTGATGCAGGGCAGGCCTGTGAAACGAGGAGACTATGCATGAGGAGAGAGAAAGAGATTTGGCTCAGGATCACTCGCCAGAGGAGGGCAGATTATGCCCGGCTGCATCGTCAGGGCTTTGGCCGCTGTTGCGTGCGTGTGTGTTTGTTACGTCCTGTCCCAGTCGCTCTGCTGGGCTGTGCGTGTATTTGTTGCTCATTTCATTCTAATGGAACAAGTGTGTGTGTCTATAGATCAGAGTCTGTGTTACTTCATGTCCCAGTCCACTGGTCTGAGTGTGTTTGTCTCCACTTCCAGCTCCAAGTCGTCACCAGTCCACRAGCGGGATGCCCTCGTCCAGCCACCACGGATTAGATCTCCTCTCCCGTTCGTCTGTTCGCTCRTCCACTTCCTATCATTCCAGTCAAATAGGACCCAGCCGGGCTGCCCCTGCCCTGCCAGTAACTGAGCCGGGGGCTGACTGGGGGTACTTGGCTCTGGAGCCCTGTTGTGAGGGGCTTAGCCCAGGGACAGTGTGCTGTGTTGGGCCACTGCCACACATTGTCAGCCCGTCACCCTGGTTTCTCTTCCTCCTCCTGTTGACTTCCCTGCAGCTGCCGCCCCTCCAGGCCATTCCACAAGCAGCCCTTGTTTTGGCTGGCGTATTCRATCACGTTACTGTTTTTTATTGTTTTGTAACGGGCAAGGTAGTATAATATAGTGCATGGTTTCACGTCCGTTCCCTCAAAAACCCTTGTCATGTGACCTGAGTTCGAGTCTGGTGGAGGGGTGCCGGGAGGGCAGCCGGTAGAACAGAAGGGATGATGGGAAATTAGACGACCCAAGGTTACCCAAGCGGTCTTTGCTGGGGGATTAATTGTGTAATGATTGCTGGCAAGGATTTAGACTGAAATCCTGTTACCCATGCTGCTCTGGGGCAGGGAAGGAGACCGAGGTCCTGGAGAGGCAAGGTGACACTCATCACAGGTAGTCTTAGCCTGCTAGGAATCAAATGAGCTCGATCTTAACTGGAGGTACAGTAACCACTCCAACTAACCACYGGGCCTCAAATTATTTAATCTTACAAGTCTACGGTATAATTCCTTAGTAGTGCATACTGAGCAGTTACTGCACATWAGATGTACAGTATTGGATTAAGACTGGAGGAATCCCTCTGTCTTTTTACCTGGGATATTTAGAACCGGGAAGTGTTATACACAGTGGTCTACACAGGAGAACAACTTGAGACATTTCTCATGGGTGATGGATTTTGTTACTCAATTCTTTCTCTTGCAACCCCAATGCAAGGACTTCTACATTAGACTTAGCGTTTCATACATAATTCAAGAGGGAAGATTGACACTGAAGTGCAGAACTTCAGTGTCACTATTGTTCCACTTATAGTTTCATACTGAAGCATCAAGCACAGAGGCTGCCCTCCCTTCACTCCTCTCTCCCCTCCTCCTCACCTCCCTCCCCTCCTCTGCTATCTCCTAGCAGGGACATGCCTGATGGTTGTGTGATTGATGACTCAGGGCTTGATAGAGATAGGAGGCTGCTGTTAATTAACATCCCCTGTATCTCTACATCTCCCGCTCACTACTTTTCTCACCCACCGTTTCATCCAGAACAACCCACATTAGTACGTCTCGGAATGATGGGAGAGGTGTTCTCTAAAGATGCTTTACAATGAAATATAATACTCAAACTACTCAGATTCCGTATCACAGCAAGACTTTGAGAAGGAAACTGAACAGGATCACATTTAAGTTCTCAAATAATATTGTTTCTCTGCATTTTGTTACGTTTCTGTTCAATGTAAACAAAAGGAGATTCATTCATATGTTCATAGTCATATACAATACCGTGAAGACCTCTCCCTCTTCTAGACATGGTACTGTTGTGTGACCTTMTGTCAATCTGTGGGTGAGTCCCTAATGGCACCCCATTTCCTACGTAGTGCACTTTAGACCCGAGCCCTATAGGCACGGTCAAGAGTAGCACACTTCATAGGGAATAAGGTGCCATTCAGGACACAGTCTGTGCATCTTGCAGGGGAATTCCATGACTCACTGACTAGTGGGCTGTGTGGTAGTGATTCAGACCTGCCAGTTTTTACTGGCCTGTATTAGTGGAGCACAGGGCCATCTCATAGGAAACTGTGAAACTTTTTAGATGATCGTCAATTTGGATTCTGAAAGTCCAATATCTTCAACTTGACTGCTGACAAGAAAAACATTATGGGACGTTGTCAACAGTGGACTAATGAAAACATTTTTGTGGCGTTTTCCTTTAACTCAGCCTAACACCCCTGGTGTCAGGAGTTCACCTGTGTGTAAGCGTCTCCTCCTCTTGGAGAGCTGTCGGAGAGGTAAAGCGTCTCCTCCTCTTGGAGAGCTGTCGGAGGGGTAAAGCGTCTCCTCTTGGAGAGCTGTCGGAGAGGTAAAGCGTCTCCTCCTCTTGGAGAGCTGTCGGAGAGGTAAAGCGTCTCCTCCTCTTGGAGAGCTGTCGGAAGAGGTAAGCGTCTCCTCCTCTTGGAGAGCTGTCGGAGAGTGTAAGCGTCTCCTCCTCTTGGAGACTGTCGGAGAGGTAAAGCGTCTCCTCCTCTTGGAGACTGTCGGAGAGGTAAAGGGTCTCCTCCTCTTGGAGAGCTGTCGGAGAGGTAAAGCGTCTCCTCCTCTGGAGAGCTGTCGGAGAGGTAAAGCGTCTCCTCCTCTTGGAGACTGTCGGAGAGGTAAAGCGTCTCCTCCTCTTGGAGACTGTCGGAGAGGTAAAGCGTCTCCTCCTCTTGGAGAGCTGTCTGCGAGAGGTAAAGCGTCTCCTCCTCTTGGAGAGCTGTCGGAGAGGTAAAGCGTCTCCTCCTCTTGGAGAGCTGTCGGAGAGGTAAAGCGGGGTATATGGATAGAGCCAGCCCTCTGCTCCCATACTGTGAGACGGATACAGACAGAAAAGGCTGAATAAAGTGCAGGTTTGGCTAATCCTCCACCTGCCTCGAGGCCAAATCATTGTCTGTCTGACACTTCAGTCTCTCCTCTCTATTCCCTTCTCCCTCCTAAATTGGTTGAAAACCGAAGCCTTTCTCAGAAGTTTTGGTCTTTCACTCTGTGGAGCTGTAGTATGGCATCTGCTGACCTAACTGTAATTGGGGAATGTGCGGTTTGCACAAACTATATTGCGTTGTATTGTGTTCCTCCCGAGCTATGATCTTGTTCAATATGTGTAATCCTTTGGTTCACAGTAATATGCAGTGCATTCGGAAAGTATTCAGTCCCCTTGACTTTTTCCACATTTTGTTAGGTAAATTCTCATCAATCTACACACAATATCCCATAATGATTTAAAAAAAAATGTTTGTATTTGTATATACATTTTGGGGGGGGAAATGTCCCATTTACATAAGTATTCAGACCCTTTACTCAGTACTTTGTTGAAGTACCTTTGGCAGTGATTACAGCCTCGAGTCTTCTTGGGTATGACGCCACAAGCTTGGCACATCTGTATTTGAGGAGTTTCTCKCATTCTTCTTTGCAGATCCTCTCAAGCTCTGTCAGGTTGGATGGGGAGCATCACTGCACAGCTATTTTCAGGTCTCTCTCGATGTTCGATTGGGTTCAAATCCGGACTCTGGCTGGGCCACTCAAGGACATTCAGAGACGTGTCCCAAAACTACTGCGATGTCTTTGTTGTGTCTCCAGACGTGACGCTTGGCATTCAGGCCAAAGGGTTCAATCTTGGTTTCACCAGACCAGAGAATTTAGATTKTCATGGTCTGAGGTGCCTTTTGGCAAATTCCTAGCAGACTATCATGTTCCTTTTACTGAGGAGAGCTTCCGTCTGGCCATTCTACCATAAAGGCCTGATTGGTGGAGTGCTGCAGAGATGGTTGTCCTTCTGGAAGGTTCTCCCATCTCCACAGAGGAACTCTGGAGCTCTGTCGGAGTGACCATCGGGTTCTTGGTCACCTCCCTGACCAAGGCTCTTCTCCTCCGATTGCTCAGTTTGGCTGYGTGGCCAGCTCTAGGAGGAGTCTTGGTGGTTCCAAACTTCTTCCATTTAAGAATGATGGAGCCCGCTGTGTTCTTCAGGATCTTCAATGCTGTAGAAATGTTTTGGTACCCTTCCCTAGATCTGTGCCTCGACACAATCCTGTCTCGGAGGTCGACGGACAATTCCTTCGAGCTCATGGTTTGGTTTTGTTCTGAAATGCACTGTCGACTGTGAGGCCTTATATAGACAGATGTGTGTGCCTTTCCAAATCATGTCCAATGAATTGATTTTACCACAGGTGGACTCCAATGAAGTTGTAGAAACATCTCAAGGATGATCAAAAAAGAGGATGTGCCTGAGCTCAATTTTGAGTCTCATAGCAAAGGGTCTGAGTACTTATATAAATAAGCCGGATGTGGAGGTCCTGGGTTGGCGTGGTTACTCGTGGTCTGCGGTTGTGAGGCAGGGTTGGACGTTCTGCCAAATTCTCTAAAACGATGTTGGATGCACTTTATGGTAGAGAAATGAACATTCAATTCTCTGGCAACAGCTTTGGTGGACATAGCTGCAGTCAGCATGCCAATTGCACACTCCCTCAACTTGAGACATCTGTGGCATTGTATTGAGACTAAACTGCACATTTTAAAGTGGCCCTTTATTGTCCCCAGCACAAGGTGCACCTGTAATGATCATGCTGTTTAATCAGCATCTTGATATGCCACCTGTCATGTTGATGGATTATCTTGGCAAAGGAGAAATGCTCGCTAATAGGGATGTAAACAAATGTGTGCACAATTTGAGATAGAAACCTTTTGTGCGTGGAATATTTCTTGATTCTTTTTCATTTCAGCTCATGAAACATGGGATCAACACTTAACATGTTGCGTTTGTAGTTTTGTTCAGTATAGTTATAGGATGTGTATCATGGCAACAGGACATATCACTTGGACACGCATGTGTGCGCGCATTCTTTTTATGTTTATCCCAATGAAAGGTCACCTTTAGATGACAGCCTCCCCCATCTCTTCCCAGTATGCGTCCTCTTTCTTTCGTTCTTTCTTTCATTCTTTCTTTTTGCTCACTTTCGTTCTTTCTTTCTTTCTTTTGAAGGGTGGGAGTGGGTTAAGAGAGGGAGGAAATAGGCAGGAAGAGAGAGGGGGAGGGACGGACGAGGCATTACTCTGGGATCAAGCAGCTGGTTAGTCAGCTAGTAGGCCGCTGAGTTGCTTTGCTCTAGCCACAGCTTGCTTGTTAGTCTTTTAAGTGGCGGCCTTTGATTACATAGTCCTGTTTTGATGGTATTCTCTGGCGTTCAGGGATGTGGTGTRTCAAGTATAGCCAGGAAGAGCTGTCCTGGCCGTTGGCTGGCTACCACAGCTGAGAATTCACTGTACACACACGGATGCACTCTCTTGCATGCTTGCACAGTTGCCGACTTCTAAACTCGCACGCCATAGTTCAGTCCTCTAGTCAGCCTTCAAGCCTGTGAGTTCCCTGCATCCCGGTGAAGGGATGTTCAAACTGACAGGTCTGGCCCACGTCAGACATACTTTACTGTGTGTACAGTACCGGAGATGGGGACAATTCTGAATGCAGCAGGTTTTTGGTCTCGTCCTACACAAAGAACAACCAAGTATTACATCACATTGCTAGGTAAATAAACACTCTGTTCTGAGGACCGTTACAAAGAGAGCTTTCATCCCACACTACTTGATTAACCAAAGGTCAATTGCTTTTTCAAACGTCCCACAACAGTTGACTGAGAAAATGACTCTCTGTACCTCAGCTATTCTTCCCAGTCATTAGTCCCAATAACGGAGGGCTGACACACTGCTCCGAGGGAAATTACTTAACACACAATTTACTTCACTAATTGACTCTACTGCTGTGACGAGGAGAAACTTTCTTTGACTTTGTCCCTGAAAACGATGTCCAGAATCCCCCTCCCCTCCCATCCCTGTACACACACGCAAACCTAACAGCCCGGCCCAAAGGATTAGGGAGGAGAAGATCCCCAACATGAAAGCGGAGTCTTCTGACTGATCAGCAAGACGGACGGGCAGCAGATCAATCAGGTTTCAGTGAGACAGAGGGTCTTTGAAGCGGCTAGCTAACACTGCTTGGCTAATCAATGAAGAACTGCCCGCTTGTTAGCACCTTCAAAGACTCATAGAAAACAAACAGTCCCTCTGGCATCATCAACTCTGTGCCTGCCTCACCCAGCCCTCCCTCCCTCCACGCCACTTTGCTAAACCCACAATGCCACACACAACTCATCTCTCCCTCTTGCTCTTATTCTGTCTTGAGTTTTTTCTCTCACTCTCTCTCTCTCCCTCCGTCGCTCTCTCTCTCTTGCGCTCGCTACTTGGTTGTTGATGATTAAATGCAAATGGCTTCCTTCCTATATTCCACATGAAGAGGGTGTACAGTAGTTTGTTGATGTTKATTTTCTTTGAGTATGGAAGCAGAGTGTTGGCAGTAGTGGATGACCTCATGGAACTTCCTGTGGCAGGAACAGGTAGTTCTTTACATGCACGCACACCGACACAATATGGATCAAATGCAATATGCCTGATAGCCCTCTAGGCTTTGGTTTCATTGAGTGCTATGGCCACTTCTGACTGGATAAATCTTTTCTGATGATGATGGGATATTGTAACTGCGTATAAATTGCATCCTCAGACCTTGTATGTATGGTGTGTGTGTGTGTGTGTGTGTGTGTGTGTGTGTGTGTGTGTGTAGGTTCAGTACCAGAGTCCAGACTACATACAGTATACCCCGGTGGTTACAGATCCGCTATCACTCCGACTGTGCTATCAATAAAAAAATGCCCAAAGTGATCGGCACACAGATCTCCTTACAAAAAAAACATCACTTTGTATATTATGGTCCACTCCATGTCCACAAGTGTCCTCTTCTTCCTTCCTTCCTTCCCTCCCTCACTCTCTCTCCAGGAGCAGAGCCCCAGTAACCAGACGTCTCTGGCCATGATGCAGGAGCCCCAGGAGATGGTGGAGGAGACGGTCACCATTGAGGAGGACCCTGGCACACCCACCTCCCACGTGTCTGTGGTCACCTCCGACGACGGCACCACGCGACGCACAGAAACCAAGGTACTGGGGGAAGCAACGTTGTCACACATCACATCAAATTAGGTAGTTGGTACCTAGGTGCTGGAGGAGAAGAAATTCAATGSCCACACACTATATTGAAACTTTTTAATGCAACAAATTGTTTGGGTTGCTTACAACCCTGTGAAATGTATGTGGCAGGTTGCTGCAGTAAAACAGCATGGTAATTGTTTTATGGTAACTCGGCAGCCTAAAGTGACGGTCTCTAAGGCCCGTGATCCTTTAGCCAGCTGCCCAGATTTTGTCTTACAATTTGGTTACTGTTTCAGTATTGCTCCTACAGTATTTTGTGTTGCGGGTTCTTTTTTCTTGATTCCCCTCTATTGTGTTTTGTTGTTTCTATATAAGGATATGTCAACTAACCTGAAGGTGAGTTGGAAAAATTTCCCCCCTCATCACTTTACTATCAACTCACGACACCATTTTGTGTGTGCCCATGTCAGCCGCGCGCGGCCACGCCCTTCTGTCACACAGGCAGTCTGTCTCTTACCGCATCACAGCCAGCCCAACGCTCCAGTATTTTTACTCTTACTGTCCTTCCTGAACGTAGCTCACAGCTTTCCCCCTTCAGTCAGGCCTGCTCCACGCCATGCACACTACCTCTCCAGACAGTGTCTCAGTGCCGTGTGRTTCCGGATGGAATGGGGCTCCCAAAATGGCACCAAGTTCTATAGAGCTCTGGTCAAAACTAGTGCACCATATAGGGAGTAGGGTGCAATTTGGGACGCAGGCCAAATAGAGCGGAGATGTTATTTTCCGAAAGTCTGGTTCCCTAGGGAATMACCCTGGCTAGAGCTGCTGGTACACTAGAGACACTACAGCATCTGCAATTAAACAGCCCAGCTAATCCCTCTGTTTCACTGTGTGTGCTGCTATCCTATTGTAAAGGATTGGACACATGTACACTAAAGCGAACAGGCACACACACAGGCGCACGCACACACACACAGGCACACACACACACACAGGCACACACACACACACACACACACACACACACACACACACACAGCTAAATAAAACATTAATCAAGGGCTTGGGGATTGAGGGAGTGAGGGTCACTGATTTTAAGGACACAACTCCATAGGGATGAAAGAGGATGCTTTTTGGAAGTAATTTTGAGGGGAAGAAGCAGATTAAGAGACGGTTTTGACCGTTCCTTTCTAATTGGTGTCATCGGTTGGCCAGCCAGCTTGTGATGGAAGCCTGCATACGTGACATTTCCAGACTTTCATCCCTCTCTCTCAATCGCTTTCTCTCCCTCTCTTTCTTACTCTCCCTCGCCCTCTCACTCTTTTTCTTATCTGTTGAATTTACAGTATGTGTAATTGGGTTCCTTTGAACAGGAGGCTCCAGCTGGCTACTTACTGCTAATGCATTTCCTTTCATGTATTCTGAGTATCCCCTCCAAGCACAACGAGATTTCACACTATTGCTTTTGGAAAAAAAACATGTTTTTTTAATGCTAAACACATATGCAAACAAGGCAAGCAGCAGTATAAGCAGTATCAGTAGCCAGCCACCACACTGAAACAAACAGACCAAAAGAAGGCCTGGGAATAAGTTAATGTGGAGTGGCGTTCGCTGTTTAAAGGCTAACTATCTAACCGCTCCAGCTGTGAAGGAGTGAGTCAGTCAACTGGCTGGCTAGTATGTGGTACTCGCTAACTGGTGGGAAGGGAAGGCTCTGCATCACGTGCAAGCACATACACACACACACACACACACACAGGGAATGGGTGTCACCATGTCCATCCTCCATCTCCCTCCCAACACACTGTGTTTTTCTGTGGACGTGGTCCAGTGAGGGTTGTGTGATCACACTGTTCTTTTAAAGGAGGTAAATAAAAACTATAAAAAGCAGCAGCGTTCCTTCCGTGACCTGTGGATGGGAGTAAATGAGGGTTAAGGCACGCCACAAACTCAAACAACACAACAGGCCTTAATACACAACAGCACACACGAGGGAGAAAGGTTTGAATGGAAAGAACGAAACCCACTCGGATACAAAATGCWAAACTGTAGCGGCAGTCAATTTGAATGTTCTGTTTTTACGCTGTCATTGTTTTGGTGCTGATCTTTTTCCTATGTTGTTGAATGGGTTGAATCAACAGGCTCGTCCATGTACCGTGTATGTGCAGACAACTGCCAATGTGATGCCCAGTACTACTTATTGACCACCTCCGCCATCAACACTTTCCCATAGGTGACCAAGGTGATCAAAACCATCACCCGCCACACTTACCTGCCAGTGACCATCATCGAGACCCTGGTGGTGCCGGAAGGTTCCATCTCACCGCAGTCCAAACCCAGCACCCCAGTGCCCACCTCTTCTCCCACCCCATCACAGACAGACAGAGTAAAGAACCCAAAGGCTTTTTGTTGTTGTCTTGAAGTGAACCCCTAACCCTTCCTGCTCATATCTCCATAAACCTCCCACTAACTCCCGGGCAGTTGGTTTATCAGTTTGAGCTCTCTGTCTATAAAAGTTGAATGCGGCAGAGATGGTGAAAGTGTTACGGCGCTATAAAAACAGCGTGGGATGCCTGCCCTCCCTCCCCTTTAACAGCCTAACACTTGGTAAACATAGGCCCCGGTTTGACTGCAAGCACCTTCCATTAGAGCGAGGGAGCGCACTGCCTTAGCCACATGGCCCTGACAAATACATACAGACCCACAAACACACACACACACACCAGCGTTTTAGAGATTCTCGTTTAGCCCGTTTACAGTAGTCTAGATGGGCCTTTTCTGTAGCCTTCTCTGAAGCACCATCCCCAGGCCCCCGGTTTGCTTGTTTTTGCATGTTGTGATCTATAGCGGATCAAAGTTCTGTTTGAAACCTGTCTGACGGTTTCTCGTGCCGTACCAGCGAAGGCTCTTTAGAAGTCATGTTAGTACAAAAGTCATGTTCATCAAGGCTTCTCTCCCTGGCTGAGTTGGAAGACGGGCTCGTCAAAGATGGAGGGAGTTTGTGCCACGGCAGATGGCCTGTGGTGGTTATACCTTTTTAGGACCAGAATCAAGATTGAAGAACACTGCTGAATAGTTCCTGGTAGTGGTCCTCAACCCCAGGCCTAAGAGATCATCTCCACATTTCAGCACAGTGTAGGAGGCAACGGGTCCTTTTGAGTGAAGAGCGACCCCCGTCCCAACCAGACCTGCACTCAATTACCGTCACCACCTCCGTTTGAAATGAATGGCAATAAAAGTCCTTTAATCAAGCAGCTGAGAAGAGAAAGCCAGCCTGTTATTTCAAGGCCAGCGGTTCAAGCTGTTTCATTAAGTTTGGAATCTGACAAAGGCTTTATTTTTAACATGAAAGGGAAGATTGTGTGCGAGTTACACTCGAAGGGAGGGGGAGCAGCTCTGCCAGCGTAGTGTGAAGTAGCAAACCGATGGATGGCAGTGAAGGGTGGTCTTTAGATGTTACTGAAGCGCCATAATTATTCACTAACATGACTGAGAATAGACCGTTTCTTGGCCGATTTGAATTTAAAATACCACAGTTGGGGACAGGGTGTGAACAAACTAAAGGCTTTGTGAAAATGGGATCAAGATTTCAAGTTCTCATATGTAATGACTGTGAACGTTTAACATTTATGATTCACGTGTTGTTCCCTGCTTCCTCTTTTGAGATGTTTAGGACCTTATTGAGTTTCCTCGTTATCGTTTCATGCCTTTGCTTCAATCCTTGTGGGAATGGACCCTCTCCGTGCACCTTGTCAGGCACAACGCGAATCGCATCAGACATGGGGCCCCTTCCAATGACGATTAATTTTCATCAATCTCATTAATTCTGAAAATGAATTTATAGCCYCGGACAAAATAGCCAATTATCGCCACTGCAGAATTCACTGGGCAGCAAATTGGTTTCTGTATCAATGCTGAACCTCAGGCTGAGGTTAGATGCAGCTAACTCTCCGACTGCCAGGCGGCTTCAGGACTCAGACAAGTAGGATTGTGATGTAGGAAGTACAAAATGTATCGATATACAGTAGATATAGTATACTAGTGCTCTATAAGACAGTCAGTCCCCAGTTATGACTGTCACCTTCCGAAATGGCCCCCTATTCCATAGGTGGGGGGGGGGGACATGTCACACAAACTCACCCTTATTTCCAACACAACCTAGCCTTGTTTTTTTCGAATAGAAATGGATGAAAAGCAATGGTACGACCCTTTCTCCTTRGGAGTTTCCCAATGCATGACCTTCGACCTGTTATTGACAGTGCCTGCCTGCAGTGTCACTCTTTAAAGGAACAATGTTGTCCTCATCTCATTCCTCAGCACTCTCACTGTGTGGCATCGGCATCCCACTGGCCTGTCTGTGATTCAACAGGCTGCATCGGTGTGCTGTGTCCATGCTGTGTCTCCGTCCTAACCACCTGTCTCTCACTGGGTTTATCTGTAGGTAACCTCCTCCCCAGGCTGACTTAATACCATATAGAGAGAGCTGTCTGGGGACGGGATTAATCTGTCGTCTGTCTGGTGGGACACCTGAACATACTGCTAAGTACAGTCATGTCAGGGTGATCCGAATGTTTCAACATTGTCCTCATCAACTGTTGTGTGTGTGTGTGTGTGTGTGGCCCATACACACACACTAGACTTTCAGGATTGGGTAGGAACTGATTTAACTTATAATGTAATCAGTCTAACTCTGTCTTTGTGACCTCCTCTCCTCTAGGTGACGAAGATGGTGAAGACGGTGACCACGCGGACGGTTCGACAGGTGCCCCTGGGCCCCGACGGCCTGCCCCTGCCTGAGGGCTCGTCCCCGCTGGGCAGCTACACAGACTCCATCGACCGGCGCTARCTGAAGAACGGCGAGCGCTACATCACCACGCCGCAGGCCACCTCCACGCTCACTCGCTCCTACAACAACTACAACGACTCCTACACCGACACGCTCCCCCCCGATGCCGGCGGGAGCCAGTATGGTGGGCGTCACTATGGCCTCCACGACGGCTACGGGATTGGAGACGTGACAGACAACTACGGCAGCCTGTCGCGTGGCGTCAACTTCCGGCCGCCCCGCTATCCCTACGCCATGGCTAACAGCTACCGGACGGAGAACAGCTACGGGACCTTACCCATTCGGAAGGATGACTACGGCCACGTGGCCCAGCCTCAGGTGCCCATGGGCAGCAGCAGTGTGGACCTGAACCGGTCACAGCCAGAACGCTTCCAGCCAGAGCCCTACGGACTGGAGGACGACCGCCGCAGCCTGGGCCCTGAGGAGGAGGAGCCCTATGACCTGGACCCTGACTACTCCACCGCCYGCCGGCGCCAAGGCACGCTGCCTGGCACCAACCGCGGCAGGACCGTGAGAGAGCCGCTCCGCGACGGGCCACGTGTCAGGTGAGAACGATAGACGTGACAGAACGCTGTCTGGTTTTAGTCGTCTGAAAATGTTTAGGTGACCTGGAAGATAGGATTGGACTGGTTTGGTCTGGTTTAGGTTGTCTGAAAAAATGGATGTGAGCTGCTTTCTTGGCCAGGTRTATCTTGAAAACAAGTCTTTCTTGTTACATATAAAGTATAGTTAGGACTCATCTTTTGAGCAGGGTTGKGATTAGAATCTTAGCTGTGATGATTGTTGTTTGAGAGGATGTAGCAACCTGTATCATCCTAGCTGTATCCTAGCTACGCCTTGGTGCGTCTTAGCTGCAGGAGACCAATTCTTTCCTCTAAGTGGTGGACAATGAGGACTAGTTTTATGCATGGCTACAGGCATTGTCTGAGACGTGAGAAGAATAGTCTTCTCAAGATGAGGAAAATTAAGAATACATGTCTTATTCTTCTAGAATGCGTGAGAAACAAAGGTGTGTGTGTACATATGTGAACAGATGTCTTTTCTCCTTGAGATTCTTACAGAGGAGGCGGCGTTGAAGGGAAGAGGCTTTGATATCCGTTTTTCATGCAAATGGCAGTTGAACATGTGTTTATGTCAGAAAGACACTGTTAGACATAGAAAGAGGGAGGGAGAAGAGACCGTTAGGCAGAGGAAYAGAGAGAAATAYAGGCAGATATACAGKGGGAGGGGGAGAGAGAGAGGCAGTTCGACAAAGAGGCCTTGAGCGACGGACAGTTCGATAGGGAAACAGACGGAGGGAAAGTGGAGATCGTTAGACATAGGAAGAGGAGATTGAGGGAGAGCTGGAGCGAGAAAGAAAGAGAAGCGGTGAGACCGAGGGAGAGAGACGGTGTTTTCTGTCTCTCTTCCCTGAGCCGTGTCACTCTGGGCGACCTTCATTAACATGTCTGTAACCTCCAGATCCTTCTGCCAGAAACCAGCCAGTTAGCCTCTGACAAAACCCCCATAATGACCTAGTCATGATTGCGCTAAAGTTCTGCATATGGCTTAGGATGAAATGTAGCCATAATGCTGAGGTGGCATTGGCACACACTTACTAGACTTTTCGCACATTGGCTACACATATACAGCAATGTAAACTTGCTAACTTGTCTCGACGCTACCTCGGGGGGGTTGCGCTCGACACTCGCATGACAGTTGCCCCCCCCCTGCTAGCGAACGTTACCTAGCAGTGTGAAGTATAATATTATAATATGAATGACACTGTATGGTAACGTTACTGTACTTTTATATTCATGTGGGAGGGTTAAACGCTCATTATTGATATGCTAATGTTGCTAGGGGTGGTTAGGCTACAATTAGGCTGCGGAAATGTTCGCTAAATTGAGGTGAGTGCCGCGCGCGATCATCTTGTCTGGTTGGCTCATTTATTAGCGCTGATCAGAACATTTAGCCAGCATYTTATGTAGCCTAACAAGTGGATTATGTTGCTCTTCACTTGCGGTAACTTAGTAGCCTAGGCCTACTCCCGACCTAAAAGCCTGTGACTTGTCTTAATCAATGTGATGTTGTTTAACTGAATATTCTGTATATTTGGTTAATTCTGTCTGGGCAAATAAGTGGTGGTGGTATACCTCATTTATCAATGATCAGAAACGTTTAGCATGCGATAATGTAGCCTAAATCAAGTGTAGGACTATTTATTTTCCTCGATCGCATATAGGCAWCTCCAAAAGCCCGCGGAGGTTGTGGAAGACCTGACGCCTGCTCCCTAACGYAGCAGAGTGAGGGTAGGGAAGAGATTTGAACATGGATTTTTTTTTAGATATACAAAACATAAGCTCGGGCTCTGTTTCCAAATTTCACACGTTCCCTTGACGCAAATATTATTTGTATTTTATTCTGTTATGTTSCATTATATTATTAGCCTACCATAAAATGTGTGTTTACTGTGATCAGGGTAAATGTCTTGTCTGTTTAATGAACAAAACAACTATTGATTTAACTTTCATGGCGCAGCCATGTTTCCCTATAGGCTGCATAGACCCGATAATAATGGATTTCTTTGATGTATTTAAATAGATATCTACCCACATCGGCCCACATCTACTACCACTCCTACTTGCCGCTATTGTGTGRGGGAGATATAAAAGGCTTATCCCGGCAAAAAATGGGGACTGTATGAATTGGGTTCTTAAAAATATTGCCAGATTTAAAAAAAAAAATGACAGGCAACATTACGTTAAGTCTGTCTGTCTGTCAAGGCTACAATTAGTACCACATTATCTCCCCTTGTGATTGTGCAGTCCCATCAGGCCACACAGTGTCCACTTTTCCTGTACTCTGTAGCACAAGAAAGAAACCTCAAGCAAATTGAAGGTGATGTTTGACATGGAGCAGTGTGTGTTTAAAATACTAATTTTTTTACCAGTGATCTGTAACAGATGGATTTATTCAAACTTCTATATTCTCTTTTTTTCTTTCCATCGGAGAAGAATGAAATAAGGGCCCTAAGCCAGTTTGAAGGGAAGTGAGCTGAGGAAGTTTGTGAGGGAGGAAGAGAGGAATCCTGTGTGTCTGTCATGGAGATGTTCAAAGGTGATGCAAAGTAGCATTGTGGCAGCCTCTGACAGTGCTGGGCTGCATTTCGGGGACTTTGTTAATCAAGCACACATACACACCCTGGAATGTAAACGCAGCGTGGTGATGTGTTATACTTATGTCCTTGCTGTCCAGGGTCCTTGGGACATCCCTACCCCATTTGAAGTTTACATTTTTAAAGGTTAAAGTTGCGCTATGCAGATATCGCTCCAGCGTTWATTTCCTGGTTGCGAAAACTCTAATAGTTCACCTAATTTCAGTTTATGAAACAAAATAAGATAATATAGTGTAGAGAATCATTGTACCATCTAAACCGCTGTGAAATATATGTTCCATAACCAAAAATATTGTGTTTGCAGCATTTTGAAACTGGTGTACATAACTGAAGTAAAAGACTCAAAAACAAAACTTAAGAATGGAAAGCATAGAAATAGCACACACAGAACAGATCTACTTCATATACTTGCTTTCATGTAGAATGATAGATCTATAACTCAGATTTCTATGAATTTGGTCGGGTCACCCAAAACGTTAGATATTACCAATTTTAAGGTTGGGGTTATAGTTTAGAGTGTCCTGGATAGCACTAACGGTTAAAGTTATGCCTAGTGCAGGGGTGGGAAGTACAGATGCTCTTTAATCAGAGCTTCTGTCTGCATGGAACACACACGCACACACTTCCAGACACACACACACACACACTTCCAGATACAAACGTACCCACATATATACACACACACACACACTGCCAGACAATGAGTCACTCTATCAGCTTGAGAGGCGGTTGCTGTGACAGGCAATTTGTACTGTACGCTACATGTTTCACAACATACTAACGCACACACACGCACTTCATTAGGCAATTAAGATGGCTAGCTCACTGATTAATTTTCACAACGCGATAACTTATCAACGTGTACCTTGCATTTCATCTTTTTTTTACCTAAGTCCAATGACATGGTAACATTTTTAGTTGATTTCACGTTAGTTGACAGCACTACCAAATGTTAATCAAAATGAAATGTTGAACTGACGTCMGTGCCCAGTGGGTGAGTSCTTTCTTTGGGAAAAACCTCACATACCGTCTTTCCATCATACACCATCACTGCTGTGCTCCATCACTTCCTGTATCACCTTTCAAACCAACCGACCTGATGATGTAACACATCTGGAATCCAGTTATAATAATACAACTGGATCTAGAATTAGCATGGCAAGGAGCGCACCCCCAGAGCCCTCGTCTGTCTCCACACACACACGTTATGTAATTCTATCCTAAAATGTATTTGCGTTCAAAATCCTTTTTTCCCTAACCCTTAAACCTAACCCTTACCATAATCCTAAACCTAACCCTTACCATAACCCTAAACTTGACCTGTAACCCTAACTCCTTGCTCGCTCTCGCACGCACACACTCATTAGTATCCCTCCATTAATAGTATGATGTTGAGTCTGCTGTATAAATGGCTTTAATGAATGTGTGAGTTAAAGCATTTTAATTACAGCTTATCGTCTAGTCGCTTTGAAAACCCTCGATTATGGGAAAAGGAAAATTAAGATGTTTAGTGCAATATGGCTTCCTGCGCTTTCGCCGAGCATGGTGGTTATAGTAATCTATTACCGGATAAGAGGGTATAGTAATCTATTACAGGATAAGAGGGAAGAACTGTGCTGCCCACGCTCCTAGTCTTTAGTAACAAGTGTGTGTGTGTGTGTGTGTGTGTGTGTAGGTGTGTGTCAGGGATCATCAACTAGATTAAGCGGATGGTCAGGAGGCCGGAACACAATTACAAATAATTTGTGGACTGAATTGACCGCAAGAAGGCCAAACAGATATACACTGAATACAAATTTAAACACAACATGTGAAGTTTGTCTCATGTTTCATCCCAGAATTGTTCCATAGGCACAAAAAGCTTATTTCTCTAATGTTTTYTGKACCAATTTGTTTAAATCCCTGTTAGTGAGCATTTTTCCTTTCCCAAGATAATCCATCCACCTGACAGGTGTGGCACATCAAGAAGCTGACTAAACAGCATAAACATTACACAGGTGCACCTTGTGCTGGGGACAATAAAACACGACTCTAAAATGTGCCGTTTTGTGGCACAACACAATGCCACAGATGCATCACGTTTTGAGGGAGGGTGCAGTTGGCATGCTGACTGCAGGAATGTCCACTAGAGCTGTTGCCAGAGAATTTAATGTTAATTTCTCTACCATAAGCCGACTCCAACGTCYTTTTAAAGAATTTGTCAGTACGTCCAACCAGCCTCACAACCGCAGACCACGTGCAACCACACCAGCCCAGGACCTCCACATCCGGCATATTCACTTGCAGGGTTATCTGAGATTAGGCACCCGGACAGCTGATGGGTTTGCCCAACCAAATCATTTATTCACAAACTGTCAGACWCCGTGTCAGGGAAGCTCATCTGCGTGCTCATCGTCCTCACCAGTGTCTTGACCTGACTGCAGTTGGGCGTCGTAACCAACTTCAGTAGGCAAATGTGTGCTCTTCACGGGTGAATCCTGGTTTCAACTGCACCGGGCAGATGGCAGACGTTGTGTGGGCGAGCGGTTTGCTGATGTCAACGTTGTGAACAGACTGCCCCATGGTGGCAGTGGGGTCATAGCATGGGAAGGTATAAGCATTGAACAACGAACACGATTGCATTTTATCGATGGCAATTTGAATGTGCAGAGATGATGTGATGAGATCCTGAGGCCCAGTGTGTGTGTGAGAGAGAGATCGCTTTTAGCATGAGCCAGACATCGTTCTCCTGTCTACGTTGAGGTTTCTCATAAGCAGTTGGCTAAGTTCAAGGATGGGGGAACTAAGTTCTCAACAATGTCATGCTTTTRCCCCCGCACTTAATTGAAATAAGGAACAAACACTAGTTGTAAAAACAGATGACATCAAAACAGCCGACGCAATTAGAATAAAATGTTTAAAAAAGGAAKATTTGCTTATGTCTGCTTTGATTTAATTGATTTGTTTTGTCTTGTGAGTCATAAAGAAGTTATTGGTCATTATTCAAAATGAGCTATCTGTTGTTTGTATAGTGAAAAGTCACAGAGCTCATAAGCATGTGGGAATGTTTCTCCAAACACAGATGGAACATTCTCAGCTGCTAATCCTTTGAGGGTTTGTCTTCTCAGGGAGAAGACCGGAGACCACAGGAATGGAGATTTGATCGTCATAATTGGCTGTCACTCCTACACACTCACTTGCTCTCTCGCTTTCGCGTGCTCTCACACACATTCACACACACACACACACACACACACACACACACACACACACACACACACACACACACACACACACACACACAGAGGACCACGCAGGATATTTAGCAGCTTCATTACCATGAGGAGTGTGGGCTGCTACTGTAATCATCCCGTGAGCATCATGTCTGGCGGCTGTGGTGGCGAGGGCCTTTCCCATCCTGTGAATAACCCGCCCCCTCTATCAACGCAACGCCGGCAATTTAAATGCAAATCCTGACATTCCCATCACTCAGTCCGCAACCCGTTTACCAACCCTGGCATCAGTTCTATTCAAATGAGTTACATTTCAAACCCAACTGTACACTGATTGTCAGTGTCTGTGAGACCGTTGATGTAGTCGCATGTATCTGATAGTAATGAAGATATCATTTGCCAATACCCCATTCTCTCTTTTTCAAAGGGTATTCACAGCAGTGTTGTTTTTGCTTGTCTTTTCCTTTTAGCATTTGAATGGTCTCGAACTGTAGGTCTGAACGTGTTAAGACCAGACTGGGTGTTCACTAAGGAAGTGTTGGGTGCTGTATATCCTCGACTCACTCGCAGCCATTTCTTTTTCCATGTTATCTATCATGCAGCTGTGAGGTAGCCTGGTTAAATGAGACTGAATGCTGCTCTGAATGGTGAGCACTGGGTTCAGACTGGTTGAACTAGGTTAACTGAGATGCCCTCGGGCCAAAACCTCAGAGTAGCAGGCGGACTAGCTGGCCCAGTTTGGCCTTAATGACTGGGGCTTAATCGGCTCTGAGCCCTCCTATCCTTCATTACCGGACYAGGTTTGTGGTGCTTCACGTTCAAYTCCACTTTCACCCCTTCCTGTTAGAATGGTTCTTAGAATGGTTCCCGTGCACGTTCCCTAGACTTGAAGGAACCATTCTAAAACAGGAGGGGGTGATACTATGCTGTACCATTTGGATGTAATGTCCTCAGGCAGCTGTGTGTGGAGCTTAAAATGCCACCCTTCAAGGTTGTAACAACAAAGTCATTTTTGAGACTGGAGCTGGAGACACCTGTTTCAGGAGATGTTTGATCACGGCTAGCCTTGCAGTTTGGCCACGATACCTAAACCTAACCTCGTACCACAAGACCAAAACCGTGTTGACGCCTTAGAAACTTAGCCTAGCCACGGCATGCGGTATCTTTCAGCTTAGCTTCTGTTTGTGGTTCACCTTTCAGTGCAGCTGCTTGCCTATCCAGACCCAGACTCTGGCCTTGTCTTTGCTATAGCAGTGGTGGTTGGTTTGTTTTGTCTTTTGATACCAGCCGAACCCTAGCCTTCTGAATATATAAGGATTCAGTGTGTAGTTACATTGCTGCTCGGGTCTGAGCTTTTTCTCCCAGTTTGTGTTGATTTCACTGGCAGTAAAATATATAAAGTGATGCTATAAAACATGATATATGTTGTTTATGTAAACCCGTAGAGTAATGCACCCGCAAACAGACAGCGATATCCTGATGAGATTCTCCCCCCTCGCAACGTGTGGCAGGGAGACATTTTTATGCACATAATTAACATAAAACTCATTAAAATTAAGGCACGTAGTGGTTGTCTCTAACCGCTAGCACTCAGTTAGGGATGTCGCCCGTTTTGTTGCACCGTATATCAAAGTTGCTCAAAACAGACCGGCCAGTTGTGTATGATGAACTAGCCTTTCTCTCTCGCTCTCGGTGGTAGGGAGGAGGGGAGGCTACAGGCGGTGGCGCATGGTGTGCGACATTAATTAGATTCCCCACTCTCACTTCCTTTCTCTGCCTCCTCCTTTGTTCCCATGAAAAGACACCAGAGGAGAGAACAGAGCTAGTACAAGACAAAGTAGTGTAGTTCCTACCCCCAAAATAAATGGAAACCCCCTTGGGATAGTCCAACTATGGTTACTTTGTGACCATGCTTATTTTCCTCTCGGAGGAGAATGAAGTGCATCTCTTATCTTACACGATGACCAAACCTGCTCCGTGCATCCGCCATCGTGCGCATGTTGAGTTTGTCTTCCACGCCAGACACGTTTAGGACACGCAGGTTGAAATATCAAAACGCACTCTGTACCAACTATACTGAACAAAAATAGAAGCGCACCATGTAAAATGTTGGTTTCATTAGCTGAAATCAAATATCCTCCTTACCCACAAGGGCATATGCTCTTAAAAACCAATGAGGAGATGGGWGAGGCGGGACTTGCAATGTCTAAAATGGAACCGGCCTACGCGCCACCAGTTTTGGATGAAATTATTGAATAACATGCATGTGTCCATTTTTATTTTGCATTGCTCGCGCAACACAGGCGATGTGGTCACACCCTTACGRGTGTGGAACAAGTCAAATCATCTTAGGATGTCTCTGTTTGTAAAAGCCCCATGAATACCTTTGGACAACAACAAGTTATCATGTTAAACCCCCTCAGTATCTAGACACAGTTTGCTTCAGAAGCCTAATGATCTGTCAGTCAGGAGATCTCCTTGTACTCCCTCCACAACCCTAACAGGGGAAAGGAAAAGGATGCGGCTGCTTGTGGAACAGAGAAATGGAATACGCCAGGCTAATGCAAAAGGCCCAGTCCCAGGAAGGCAGCCAGACCAGGCCAAGCAGGGCATTAAGCATAGTCTTTGGTGCTGCTGTGACCAGAAGGAGCCGGCCTCTGGGCCCTGAGGCAGTGTTGGAGCAGAGGCCTGCCTGTGGGCATGGTGGAGCTTTGCTGCTGCCTCTCCTGGGGGCCACACCACACCAGCCCCTCTGTGAGGGAGCCCAGAAAAAGTTCAGAGTTTCTTTTTCAATTTCTGCCTGGACTTTGTTGTAAGAGTCCCTTTTGCTCTTGGCTCTACAGGGCTCCATCTCAAATCTTTCTTACTCTTTCTCTCTCGATCTCTTTCTTCCTCTGCCCCTATTCTCCTTTGCTTTGTCTCTACTCTCCCCCTCCCTCTCTCCTCCTCTCTTTCTCTCTGTGCAAACCCCAGCATCCCCATTATTAGCAAAAGAGAACATGGCTCCGAGACGATAGAGATGATTAATAAGTGGCGCCTGTTTCTTATCGACGGAAGCTGTTTTTTCGGGCCTCACCGGCTGGGAGGCCCTCTGACGGCGTTAATAACAGAGCAGCCTTGTCTCTCCCCGTCTCTGTCCTCTTATCTCTCGCCCCTGTCTTTTCACCTCTCCTTCACCCCTTCCTCTATCTCCTTTTTCCCTCCATTCAATRCTTCCTACCTCACTTGGCCTTTCTCAACTCTTATTCCCCCCCTCTCTTTCTCGTTTCTTGTAATCCCTCTTATACAAATTCCACTAAATGCTCCCTCTGTCTGTTGTAGTAGTAGCAGTGTTAAGCTCACTGTCATAGACAGTGAATTGTAAACCATTGTCCTTGTACAGAACACATCCAACCACAAATCCACACAGCAAGATGTAAAAATCCTTCAAACAATGTTACATGATCTTTCCTCAAACGTACAAACTTCTCCCTCCCTCTCTCTCTCTTTCTCTCCCAGGGGGTACGAGGACCCCATCGAGGCAGAGCTGGTTGACGAGCGACACCCCTACATCCATGGCATGTACGCGGCCCCCCTGGCCCAGCCCGAGAGGGGGAGCATGGCCAGCCTGGACCGCCTGGCTGGCCGCCGCTCGCCCTCCATAGACAGCATCCGCAAGGACCCGCGCTGGCGTGACCCCGACCTGCAAGAGGTCATCGCCATGCTGGGCCACCCTATCGACCCGGTCAAGTCCAACGCCGCCGCCTACCTGCAGCACCTGTGCTACGAGAACGACAAGATCAAGAAGGATGTGCGCCAGCTGAAGGGGATCCCTGTGCTGGCAGGGTTGCTGGACCACCCCAAGGCTGAGGTCCACCGCAAGGCCTGTGGAGCCCTGAGGAACATCTCCTACGGCAAGGACCACGACAACAAGGTGGCCATCAAGAACTGCGATGGTATCCCAGGCCTCATCCGCCTGCTGAGGAAGACCAACGACATGGAGGTCCGTGAGCTCATCACAGGTGAGGAATCCCAGTGTACCSTCATGGGAAGAATGGCTGCCCCCCCTGTCCAGAATTAATCCAGTCACTAACCAAAACTAGCTGCAGCTCATCATCTGTAAATAGTACAGTAAATATTAGGCATACTAGCCTTTTGTTTGTAACGTACAAATGTTTTATGTCCTCTGACTTAAAAATGTGTTACTCAGGTACGTTGTGAAAACCTGCATGACCTGGGGAACTAATGTACTGTTGTAGAATGTCATTTCTAAGTCATGTCCTGTTATTCGATAACTGTATTCTCTGTTAGGGCATTGTGCTGTTGTGGTCAGGAGGCGTTATTGAAGCATGTCCTGTATACTGTACGAGACCGAGAGAGAGAGAGCTATACTTAACAAAAATATYAACGCAACATGTAAAGCGTTGGTCCCAAGGTTCATGAGCTGAAATAAAAGATCCCAGAAATGTTCCATACGCAAAAAAATGTATTTCTCTAATATTTTGGCCACAAATTTGTTTACGGCCCTTTTAGTGAGCATGTGTCCTTTGCCAAGATAATCCATCCACCTGACAGGTGAGGCATATCAAGAAGCTGATTAGACTGCATAATCATTACACAGATGCACCTTGTGCTGCGGACAATAAAAGGCCACTTTAATATATGCAGTTTTGTCACACAGCAAGCCACAGATGTCTGAAGTTTTGAGGGAGAGTGCAATTGGGTTTCTGGCTGAAGGAATGTCCACCAGAGCTGTTGACAGATAATGTTATGTTAATTTATCTACCATAAGCCGCCTCCAACGTTGTTTTAGAGAATTCGGCAGCATGTCCAACCAGCCTCACAATCGCAGACCCAGGACCTCAACATCCGGCTTCTTCACCWGCAGGATCTTCTGAGACCAGACACCCGGACAGCTGATGAAACTGTGGGTTTGCACAACCAAATTTCTCTGCCCAAATTATCAGAAACCGTCACGGGGAAGCTCATCTGCGTGCGCGGCGTCCTCACCAGTGTCTTGACCTGACTTAAGTCGGCAAATGCTCACCGTCGATGGCCACTGACACGCTGGAGAAGTGTGCTCTTCACGGATTAATCCTGGTTTCAACTGTACCGGGCAGATGCAAACAGCGTGTATGGCATTCTGTGGGCTAGCGGTTTGCTGATGTCAACGTTGTGAACAGAGTGTCCCATGGTGGCTGTGGGGTTATGGTATGGACGGGCATAAGCGATGGACAACAAACACAATTGCATTTTATCGATAATTTTAATGCACAGAGATACCGTGACAAGATCATGAGGCTCATTGTCGTGCCATTCATCCACTGCCATCACGTTTCAGCATGATACTGAGCGGCCCCATGACGCAAAGATCTGTACACAATTCCCTCCATGGCCTGCATACTCACCAGACATGTCACCCATTGAGCATGTTTGGGATGCTCTGGATTGACGCATATGACAGCGCATTCCAGGTCCTGCCAATATCCAGCAACTTTTCACAGCCATTGAAGAGGAGTGGAACAACAGGCCACAATCAACAGCCTGATCAACTCTATGTGAAGGAGATGAACCACAGCCAGTTCTGTTTTTTTGCAGGGAAAGGTTGACGTTGAACTAACAATTGTTTTATAGGCACACAGGAAGTGGTCTTTATAATGTATTTATTTTTCCCTAGGTGTTTCTTCCTCCTGGATAGGATAGGCCTATGGCTATTTTTMCCCTCTAGCAAAGACGGTGCTGATAAACCAGAATATCGTAAAGTGTCTCATATTTTCCATTCATAGATTGTTTTGAAGATAGATTTGTAGGCAAACAGCTGCTAAACAGGTGTTCATTCCACTTGTTCTCTACTTCCATAAAAAATGCATGGAGATGCCAGGCGAGCTGACAAAATAAAAATCTGTCGTTCTGCCCCMGAACAAGGCAGTTAACCCACTGTTCCTGGGCCGTCATTGAATATAAGAATTTGGTCTTAACTGACTTGCCTAGTTAAATAAAGGTTAAATAAAGGTAAAATAAATAGTCTGGCGGTGTTAGTAGTAGTGCGTCAGCATACCTCTCCAGAGAAAAAGCTGTTGTGACGTGGTCCAGGTAGGTAGGGCCTAGGGAGTGAATGGGGAGAGGAGGGCAACATGGCATRCCCAAAGCCACATGGAAGGACCAACCAGTGACTGCTTTATAAAGGATTCAGCTGCAGTCCTCCTGCTTCCCAACTCGGCATTTAATGGAAATATAAACTCACCACCACCATCCATTCCAGTCGGGATTTATTCTATATAAGCCCCCTGTGTGGTCGGATGAGGAGAGAGGAGAGCGTAAGGGCTCAGGCGGAGACTTGGAGTGGCACTTGAGTTCACTTTGTGGCCCAGGAAATGGTACTGCTCTTTTTGAAGTTGGTGAGGAAAGAAACGTGTTTGTGTGTGTCGGCCGCTGCTGCCTGGCCCAGGGTTGCTTACACAGTTCGGGGTCTGACACACACACACACACACACACACACACACACACACACACACACACACACACACTTCTGTGGATTGGTGCTGCTCGTGGCCTGGCCACCCTACTGCGATCTAGGCAGGGGGCAGCTGTTCGTGCTATCAGCAACAACAAAACACCACTCTCTAGACACAATTCCCATACACACGCTCTCTAGACACGTCCATACACGCGCTCTCTAGACACGTTCCCTACACGCGCTCTCTAGCACACAGACGTCCCTACACGCCTCTCTAGACACGTCCCTACACGCGCTCTCTAGAACACGTCCCTACACGCGCTCTCTAGACACGTCCCTAACCACGCGTTCTCTAGACACGTCCCTCACGCCTCTCTAGACACGTCCCTACACGCGCTCTCTAGACAGTCCCTACACGCGCTCCTACATGCAAGGCATATGAGCAGCACACGTGGCCCCCTGCCTGTCACCAGCTATTCTACTTATTTACATGACCTAGCTCCTCCTGTAACGGCCCTTCTTCATCCCCTCTACTACCAACCACCCATCACACACACCACACACCACACACACACACACACACACACACACACACACACACACACAGTTCCATAACTCCCCTCCCAGCTGCCGTGGCCGCCGTCTCCACTCTCCTGGACTCTGTCATCTCTACTCAGCAATTAGCCTGTGACGCATGTGACAGCAGTAGGAGAGCTACAGCCCAGCCCCGCTGCATGGCTAATATGTATGTTAGTCCGAAATCACCCCTCTCTCTCACTTTCGCTCGCTCGCTCGCTCGCTCGCTATTGAATGGCAGGAGGGAGGGAGAGGTGTAATGGGCAGCTCTAAGTGAATGGGCCTGTTAGAGCAGCATGTCGGCAGTAGCCAGCACCCAGGAAATTGAATTAGCCGCCCAGGGCCCTGGGAGGGAGGAAAGTACTGGTCCACCTCCCATTTTCCCTGGCCTGCCTCGGCTTGGCTTTCATTACCATCCATTACCTTGGGATTTGATTACAGAGGTTGAGGGAGGCCAGGCCAGGGAGGCTTCAGGTTCTTAAGGGGAAACAGGGAAAGAGTGAAGAAACTGAATACTTTAGAATTGGCACTGTGTTGGAGGTACAGGCCCACATGAAGTGATGTGAAAGAGCGGGAGTCGGTGCCCCAAGACTTATGTAACATCCTCTTCAAAGAGGTTTCAGATGTTTTGGGAAGATTGAAGCCTCCGCTGACCTGCCTTCAGGGGAAGCTTGTTGCACAATTGGGGTGCCAGGACAGACATTAGCTTTGATTGGGCTGAGCGGGAGCTTCCCTCCGGTAGGGGTGGGAGGTCCAAGAGACCAGAGGTGGGCGGAACGGAGTGCTCGGGTTGGGATGTAGGGTTTGGGCATAGCCTGAAGGTAAGGAGGGGCAGTTTCCCTTGCTCCTCCGTCGGCAAGCACCAGGGTCTTGATGACGATGCGAGCTTCGATTGGAATCCAGCGGCGTGTGCGGAGGAGCGGAGTGACGTGGGAGAATTTAGGAAGGTTCAACGCCGGGCGGGCTGCTTCATTCTGGGGTTTGATGGCACAAGCGGGGAGCCTACCCAACAGAATTGCTGTCGTCTAGACGGCAGATGACATGTGCCTGGATTAGGACCTGCTCCACTTTCTGTGTGAGAGGAAASGTCGTACTCTACAGATGTTGTAGAGCATGAACCTGCAGGAGCGAGCCACTGCTTTGATGTTTGCAGAGAACGACAGGGTGTTGTCCGTAGTCYTGCCAAGTTTCTTTGAACTCTGGGAGGGCGACGCCGCAGAGTTGTCAACTGTGATGGCGAGGTCTTGGAGCGGGCAGGCCTTCCCCAGAGGAAGAGGAGCTCCGTTTTGTCTAGCTTCTGTGGGCGGACATCCAAGCTGAGATGTCTGCCAGGCACGCAGAGATGTGTGTCGCCACCTGGATGTCAGAAGGTGGAAGGAAAAGATCAGTGGAGTGTCATCTGCATAGCAATGATTGGAGAGACCATGTGAGGATATGACAGAGCCGAGTTAAAGAAAAAAAAGTGAGAGCACGTGGTGCAGACACCGATCATCTCCACGCCACCTGGTAGGAGCAACATGCCAGGTAGGATGCAGAGCCTGAGACGTCCAACTAAAACAAATTTGAAAAACGTTGATATCATGGAGTTCTTGCATCTGTAGATCTATAAATTTGAGTGGTTACATTTCTCCAGCCCCATCTCTAAATATTGGCAGCCATTGTCTTACTATATTACAGTAGTTGAGGTCTCCTGCTTGCTGATTGGTCACTAATTGTCCACACTATACTCCCTGTCTGGYCTATCAAAGATGGTGGATTGTACCGTTAGTGTACAAAACATTAAGAAGACTGTCCTAATATTTTTTTCCTGCCTCAGAACAGCGTCAATTCATCGGGGCATGGACTCTACAAGGTGTCAAGCGTTCCACAGGGATGCTGGCCCATGTTGACTCCAATGCTTTCCACAGTTGTGTCGAGTTGGCTGGATTCTTGATACACATGGGGAACTGTTGAGTTTGGAAAACCCGGCGGTGTTGCAGTTCTTGACACAAAACTACCATACCCCGTTCGAAGGCACTTAAATCGTTCGTCTTGCCCAATCACCCTCTGAATGCCACACATACACAATCCATGTCTCAATTGTCTCAAGGCTTAAAAATCCTTCTTTAACCTGTCTCCTCCCCTTCATCTACACTGATTTGCAGTGGATTTAACAAGTGACATCAATAAGGGATCATAACTTTCACCAGGTCAGTCTGTCATGGAAAGAGCATGTTAATGTTATGTACACTCAGTGTATGTTGGCTATGGGTGGCTGCTGCTGGCTGCTTGTTGAGCATTACTTAATGTCAACTCATTTGTCACCAATTGTCCATATTCTAGCAATTGATTTCGCTGTTTCTGCTAATGTTGACTATACCAGTGATGTCTGTAGACTACCGTTGGCTGCTTGTTGACTTCTTGTTCACCGCCTGTTTACTGCTGGTTGTCGGAGCCAATGGAGTGACGCTAATGGTCCAGTGTTGGAGATGGTCAACTCAGCAGTCCCCCAGGCAGCAGCGCAGTCCCCCAGGGCAGCAGCGCAGTCCCCCAGGGCAGCAGCGCAGTCCCCCAGGGCAGCAGCGCAGTCCTCCAGGGCAGCAGCGCAGTCCCCCAGGGCAGCAGCGCAGTCCCCCAGGGCAGCAGCGCAGTCCCCCTGGGCAGCAGCGCAGTCCCCC
>NC_036855.1:30123645-30214551 GCF_002910315.2 Salvelinus sp. IW2-2015
CGCAGTCCCCCTGGGCAGCAGCGCAGTCCCCCTGGGCAGCAGCGCAGTCCCCCTGGGCAGCAGCGCAGTCCCCCTGGGCAGCAGCGCAGTCCCCCAGGGCAGCAGCGCAGTCCCCCTGGGCAGCAGCGCAGTCCCCCTGGGCAGCAGCGCAGTCCCCCAGGGCAGCAGCTCCTTCTCAGAGTACCAGTCGGTCGCCATCCGTCTCCTCTCCTTTTGCCACGGCTGCCACCACATCTCCTGTTGTTCATGCCCGAATGCCACAATAACACGCCAATGAAACGAGTCAAACGAACTTCTAGCAATACGACATGGCTGTTCTCTTAACGCCACATAGAGAGCTCAGTTCTGCCTCTCTGGTAAGCTATGGTCCATGTTACCAGAGTGCTAAGGCCTTCACTGACTAATGGCCTTGCAGAGTGGAGGCCATGTTCAGCTGTAAGTACAGATGTACTTATTGTTGTCGGAGGGAGGTAATGGTTTTCTCAAATCCTAAATTAACCACACGAGCGAGACTGAAGGTATTTTTAGATTTGGGCCATCAAAGGTTTTTATAGTGTGCAGTCAGCATGATATGACGGCGAAAATATTGACCAGGCAGAAACCGTGTATAAGTCTGTGTGTATAAGATTTAGCTAAACTCTTTAGCTCCTGGCTGTTATTCTTCTACCTAAGAAATCAATACTTTCTGAAATAAGATGAAACAGTTTATCTTGTTACCATTCCTCCCTCACTGGGCCTTGTCTGGGGGTGGGGTAGAGGGGAGCTACAGTTCATAAAAACAAAGACGGGACTCTGCGTGTGTAGGGCACTGTATGTGGACTTTGAAGTCGATTCTGTAGTATTTAGTTTTCCGTAAACCGGAGGTCTTGCCCTGGTACATCCATTTATGTGAAATCCCTCGTGATTCTATCTCTATTGCAGCTGTTGCCAGGCTCCATGCCGGCTCTAAACCTGTTCTCACCCTGTGTGTGTGTGTGTGTGTGTGTGTGTGTGTGTGTGTGTGTGTGTCCCTCGCCTCCCATTCCTCTCTCTCTCTGAGATTACAGGATTCACAGGCTCAGTGATTGAATTATGCTCAGTGTGAGACACAGCTATCTCTCTCCTCACTGTGAGAGAAACTAAGACTTTGCTCTCGCTGTGTGTTTTACATGTTACTGGTAAATGGTTTCATTTTGCTTGAACGACGGTTCCCTCAGACGTGAAAGGAATCGGCGAATGACAGTTTTTCCTTTCTCCATCTATTTCTCTCCCTCTGCTCCTCTCCCGATCCCCCTCCCTCCCTCGCCCTAGGGACCCTGTGGAACCTGTCTTCCTATGAGCCTCTGAAGATGGTGATTATAAACCACGGGCTTCAGACTATGACCAACGAGGTCATCATCCCCCACTCAGGCTGGGAGCACGAGCCCAACGAGGATTCCAAGCCCCGTGARGCAGAGTGGACCACCGTCTTCAAGAACACCTCTGGTTGTCTGAGGTAATAGCTTGCGTGAGGCCTGCTACCCACGCTCCTCTTAAAGCTACTTCCTGCCATAGGAAAAAGTGAAGCAGATCAAAAGATGGTTAATATGACCCAGCAGCAGGGCCCATGGTACAATGCATATGGACCTGCCAGGCCACCACTCGCTCTCCAGCACTTCAACCACAGAGGCTATTCTCTGAATGAGAGAGGGAGCTGAAAGACCTTCAACCAGCGTATCTGATATTGAAAGGATAGCGATCGATGGTCTCTGCTGCTGTGYCTATTAGCAGTGCTATTAACAGACCCCTGTACAGGCAGAACCAGAGACCTTAGAGGTCATCCGAGCAACCTGATGCTTGATTAGTACTTCCGTGGCCACAAGGGCTTACCGCAACYGTTACAACTCCCGTAACGACATTAGCCCTTTTAAATACGAATCCCCTTCTCCCTGATTTTAAAGGTTGTGAGGGGATGGAGGGGGGCGGGTTGGGTCGAATGGGACTAGATTAAATTAGTGTGTAGATTTATACCAATCAGGTGACAGGTTGGTGAGGAAGCCTTGTTTTCCTCGCTCACTTGATTCACAGCATCTTCTAGTAGATGGCAACATTCTCCTCAATGTGTTGCAGCTGTGGATTATTGCCTCCATAGGGTATGGCTTGAGCCTTCTCCCAACTGTGAGTTCATCTGGAGAAAGTAGTTGGCTAGTCCAGTCTCTAGCAACTGTCACTCAAGACTTCTGCCCCTCTCTATACTGACTGACCTTGGTCGACCTTGTAGGGAAAGTGTTCAAAGAGGAAGCCAAAGGCTGAGCCTGGGGGGGTGTAGTATAGCCACAGATAATGACTTCTGTCTACTGCTGTGTGTCTCCACCCCCCCCCCCCGACACACACACACACACACACACTGGACATAAGTCTATAGGAAGTCTGGATGTCTGAGTTAAGCCAAAGGTCCACCAGGAGATAGTGGTTCTAATAAAGATGTAGTAGGTTTAATGTCTTTGTATTGGCCGTTTGTATATTGGCTGTGACTCTCTACTAGTGTCCATTTTGCCAGTTTGACTTTGTTTTTGAAGCGTGTGAGGTTAATGTCAGACAATGTTGGAGACTAGATAGTAGTTCTTTCTCCTGACGTGACTTGGACCTTGTGTTATGGCAGTACGTCACCCTGCAGAAACACAACAGATATGCGTGTGTTGTCCTCTGTCCCAGCTATATGCTGCCTGCATCCCGCCCAGCCCCAGCCAGTCCGACCCACAGTCCCTAATCCACTGCAGCTCAGCTCAACAGTCACTGCGGTCTGTTGATCAGGATCCAACCAATCCCACCACCCTCCAACACCCCACCAACCCCCTGCTGTTTTGGTCTAATGTAACACATTCCAGATGAACGTTCTTGTGTTTGGCTTGTTTGGTACTCTCTCTCGCCATCTCTTTCGCTCCCTTTCTTTCTCTCGCTCTCTCACATGCACACACTCTCTTGGTATCAGGATGTATTTTTATTTTGCTTGGTGYCCTGGGTAAGGAAGTAGACGGAGGCTGAGGGTTTGATCCGGCTGGCTGTCCTTAGATTACACCACTCCCTCCCTAGAGAAGCTGCTGCCTCCTCCTGCCCCATTTCACTTTAATCAATGTAATCAAGTTTGCCTCATCTGGCCAGAAGCACATTACCGTGGCTCCATCTCTAATGGTACCCTGTTCCCCAAAGGACCCAAAGGACTCTGGTCAAAAGGTAGTGCACTATATAGGAATAGGGTGCCATTTGCGACAGAGCCTATGTCAGTGGTTCTGACAGGGGGAGGGGTATTGTATAGTAGTAGAGGTGACTGCTGCTGAGTTAGAGGTCCGATATAGCTGGATGTGGATGTCCTCTGGTGAAGTTGGCAGCTGATTGCTCCTCCCCATGGGTATGTCTGTGTGTATGTGTGTGTCTCTGTGTGCGTGTGTGAGTTCACTGTGTGTCTCACCCATCCCACAGGGTCATACAGGGCACCTTGTACTAGCCACGTATTACATCTCTCTCTCCCCCTCTCTCTAGTTACCTGCTGCTGAGTGTGTCTCCATGGCGACGTAAACCAACAACACACTCTGTTTGCTGGCCAGAAGCAGATTTGAGATCTGCTGATGTATGGGAGATTGAGTTTACTCATGCCTTGACAGAGCAGCACGTTTTCTGTATCAGTCACTATAATCGCTTTTTGGCATTGTTTCCTTCTGAAAGGATTTTTATTAATTTATTTTATTTAACCTTTATTTAACTAGGCAAMTCAGTTAAGAACAAATTCTTATTTACAATGACGGCCTACCCCGGCCAAACCCGGACAACGCTGGGRCAATTGTGCGCCGCCCTATGGGACTCCCAATCCCGGCCGGTTGTGATACAGCCTGGAATCGAACCAGGTTCTGTAGTGACGCCTCTAGCACTGATATGCAGTGCCTTAGATCGCTGTGCCACTCGTGAGCCCTCAAAGGATGAGCGTGTCCATACTCCTACACTGTCAAATAAGGTTGTGTGTGTGTGTGAGAGAAAGTCCTTTAAGCTGTGTCCTTTCTACCAGGCCTAGCATTGACCTTGTGACGACGGACATGGTGGGGTCTTCATCAGTGAGGCGGTCTCATTCTAACCCTCTCCCAGAGGACAGCCTATTGTCCCTTTATGGCCACATGTCACAATGACTGACCTCTCAGCCTAGCTAGTTGATATCCATCCACACAATAGACACAGACACACACGCCCTCCGTCACATCCGCAGATTGACATTGAAACACACAGATTGACATTGAAACACACAGATTGACATTGAAACACACAGATTGACACCCACAATAGATGTACTTTCCTAGAAAAAGGGAAAATCAAACACCTGCCAATACACCTGCCAATAAAAAAACACCCTTCCCGCTTTGTGTCTACCCAAGCACACACACACACACACACCTGCCTGTCAAATCAATCCCTGTTGGATGCTCCTTGGTGGCCTTTATGGGTGGAAGTGATTCCTCTGTACCAAAAGAGGGATGTGAGGTTTTAATTCTATTAATTTATTTAGAATTTTATTTGTCACATGCACCAAATACAACGGGTATAGACTTTACCGTGAAATGCTTACTTACGAGAATTTTACCAACAATGCAGAGTTAAAAAGTAAGACATTTAGCTTGTACAAGGAGCAACGGTACCGAGTCAACCTAGCAATACAAAACTGTGTGTATGGAAAGTATATGACTAGAAAACGTGTGTACAGCAGTAGTTATATAGGATGAGTCATGACTAGAATACAGTATATACATATAAAATGAGTAAAACTGTATGTAACAATTATTAAAGTGACCAGTGTTCAATGACTCTATGTACATAGGGCAAAGCAGCCTAAGGTTCAGGGCAGGGTACGAGACCGGCTAAGGGTGACTTTGTAACAGTCTGATGTCCTGGAGATGCAAGCTGTTTATCAGTCTCTCGGTCCCAGCTTTGATGTCCCAGTACTGTCGTCTCCTCTAGATGGTAGCGGGGCGAACAGGCCGTGGCTCGGGTGGCTGAAGTCCTTGACAAGCTTCTTGGACTTCCTGTGACACCGGGTGATGTAGATGTCGTGGATGGCAGGCAGTGTGCCCCCGATGATATGTTGGGCTGACCGCACCACCCTCTGGAGAGCCCTGTGGTGGCGAATGGTGCAYTCTATCCACGGTTTTTGGTTCGGATAACTTGTAATTGTCACAGTGGGAACAGCATCCTCTATGCACTTCCTGACGAACCCTGTCACCGAGTCTGTGTATATTTCGATACTGTTCTCAGAGGTGACCCGGGAACATTTCCCAGTCCGCGTGATCAAAACAATCTTAAAACTTCTTATGGCTGCAATCCTGTTAGCGGGATGATATGACAACAGCCAGTGAAAGTGCAGGGCGCCAAATTCAAACAACAGAAATCTCATAATTAAAATTCCTCAAACATGTATCTTATACCATTTTAAAGGTAATCTTGTTGTTAATCCCACCAAAGTGTCCGATTTCAAATAGGCTTTACAGCGAAAGCACCACAAACGATTGTTAGGTCACCGCAAATTCACAGACAAACGCAGTCATTTTTCCAGCCAAAGACAGGAGTCACAAAAAGCAGAAATAGAGATAAAATGAATCACTAACCTTTGATGATCTTCATCAGATGACACTCATAGGACTTCATGTTACACACATACTATATGTTTTGTTCCATAAAGTTCATATTTGTATCCAAAAACCTCAGTTTACATTGGCGCCATGTTCAGAAATGCCTCCAAAATATTCCGGAGAAATTGCAGAGCCACGCAAATAACATAAATACTCATCATACACTTTGATGAAAGATACATGTTTTACATAGAATTAAAGATACACTTGTTCTTAATGCAACCGCTGTGTCAGATTTCAAAAAGCTTTACGGCAAAAGCACAATATTCAATAATCTGAGAACAGCGTTCAGCCACAAAAGGAAGCCATACAGTTACCCGCCAAATTTGCAGTCAACAAAACTCATCAAAAAGCATTATAAATCTTCACTTACCTTTGCTGATCTTCGTCGGAATGCAATCCCAGGACTCATCACAAAATTTTTGTCGGTAATGTCCATCATTATGTCCAAATAGCTATTTTTGTTAGCGTGTTTGGAAACAAATCCAAAGTCAGGAAGCGCGTTCACTAAAAGCAGACGAAATTTCAAAAAGTTCCGTAACAGTCAGTAGAAACATGTCAAACGATGTATTGAATCAATCTTTAGAATGTTTTTAACATAAATCTTCAGTAACGTTCCAACCGGAAATTACATTGACTTCAGATGTGCGATGGAACAGAGCTCCCTCATGTGAACTCGCATGGTCACCTCATGGCAGACCTGACTAATTCCTGTCTCCTTCGGCCCCACTTCACAGTAGAGGCATCAGACAAAGGTTCTACAGACTGTTGACATCTAGTGGAAGCGTTAGAAGGCAAACTCATCCATATCCCACTGTGTATTCAATAGGGTCTTGGTTGAAAATCAACCAACCTCAGAATTCCCACTTCCTGTTTGGATTTTTTCTCTGTTTTTTGCCTGCCATATGAGTCCTGTTATACTCACAGACATCATTCAAACAGTTTTAGAAACTTCAGAGTGTTTTCTATCCAATACGAATAATATGCATATATTAGCAACTGGGACTGAGGAGCAGGCAGTTTACTATGGGCACCTCTGGGCACCTTTCATCCAAGCTACTCAAATACTGCCCCTGTAGCCATAAGAAGTTAATGTATAAATTCCGATTGGTCAGACCAAGGTTGAATAGGCAGAACCGGGTTACTGGGATTTCCCGCCCAAACTCTCACCGTTTTCCCGGGAAAGTAACTGTGAGATTATTTCTATGAACAGCATGACGTAAAATGGAACTGTTACATTTGATGCCATTTCTKAATSTGGCTTCTCTACGGGCCACGGCCTAAACTCTCTGCTYTCTGCATGATCAATCATCAACTCTCAGGGTGACAACGGACAGCGCATCGCATTATGGAGCGCAGTTCACAATGCATGTATRATCTCATCATACTAACTTTTTTTCTTGTGAAAGGTAGSAAGGACTACATTTTCTGCAGCATAGCCCAGGGTACAGTAATATAAGGACTGACTGTGTGTCTAACTTACACATCTACAACTGGTTTTCGGGGGTCACCTTTTTTTCTTATCTTCAAGTTATTTTGTTAAAATTCCAGATGCAAAGTTTTAAAACAGCTTATCACTCGAATATCATTGATTTAAATCAGTGTGCATGCCGTCTTTCTKTCCATCAATTTCGAAATAGATAAGCCTAATCCTGTTCAAGATTGAAATACAGTATATGTACACGGAGTGTACAAAACATTCGGAACACCTTCCTAATATTGAGTTGCTCCCCCTTTTGCCCTCAGAACAGCCTCAATTTGTCGGGGCATGGACTCTACAAGGTGTCAAAAGCATTCTAGAGCGATGCTGGCCCATGTAGAACCTTATGCTTTCCACAGTTGTGTTAAGTTGGCTGAATGTCTCTTGGGTGGTGGAACATTCTTGATACACACTGTTGAGCCTGGAAAACCCAGCAGCATTGCAATTCTTGACACTCAAACCGGTGCGCCTGGCACCTACTACCATACCCTGTTCAAAGGCACTTAAATCTTTTGTCTTGCCCGTTCACCCTCTGAATGGCACACATACATGATCCATGGTGCGATTGTCTCAAGGATTAAAACTCATTCTTTAACCGGTCTACTCCCCTTCTACACTGATTTGAAGTGGATTTAACAAGTGATAGCAATAAGGGATCATAGCTTTAACCTGGTCAGTCGTCATGGAAAGAGCAGGTGTTTCTAATATTTTGTATAGTAAGTGTAGTTGTCCTAGCCTACCCTTTTTCAGGTCATAAATTCAAGGCAGTGTTAGCCTTAGATTTAGCTAATGAATGACAAGGTTTATTTAAGCTTCTAACATACAGCCTGTCTATTGCGCAATAGGCTCCTGCTCTCCGCTGGCTTCTATTCTTATAAAGCTCCTTTGTTTTGTTGAGTGAGAGGTTATTTTCCTGGATCCACTCTCCCAGGGCCCTCACCTCCACCCTGTAGACTCTTGTCATTGTTGGTAATCAGGCCTACTACTGCAAACTTGATGATTTGAGTTGGAGGCGTGCGTGGCCACGCAGTCATGGGTGAACAGGGAGTACAGGAGGGGGCTAAGCAGGCACCCTTGTGGGGCCCCTGTGTTGAGGATCAGCGAAGTGGAGGTGTTGTTTCCTACCTTCACCACCTGGGGGCGGCCCGTCAGGAAGTCGGAAGACCTATTTGCACAGGGCGGGGTTCAGACCGAGTGCCCCGAGCTTAATGATGAGCTTGGAGGGTGCTATTTTGTGGAATGCTGAGCTGTAGTCAATAAACAGCATTCTTACATAGGTATTCTTCTTGTTCAGATAGGTTAACATGCTTAAAATGTCTTACTCACGTCGGCCACGGAGAAGGAGTGCCCACAGTCCTTGGTAGCGAGCKGCGTCGCTGGCACTGTGTTATCCTGAAAGTGGGTAAAGATGGTGTTCAGCTTGTCCGGATGCAAAACGTCGGTGTCCGCGACGTGGCTGGTTTTCCCTTTGTAATCCATGATTGTCTGTAGACCCTGCCACATACATATAGTGTCTGACCCATTGGATTGCGACTCCACTTTGTCTATGTACTGTACAAACGTTTTGCCTGTTTGATTGCCTTAAGGAGGGAATAACTACACTGTTTGTATTCAACCATATTCCCCGTCACCTTGCCATGGTTAAATGCAGTGGTTCGCTCTTTCAGTTTTGCACGAAGCTGCCATCTATCCACGGTTTCTCGTTTGGGTAGGTTTTAATAGTCAAAGTGGGTACAAAATCTCCTATACACTTCCTGATGAACCGTATTCGTCAATGTTATTCTCAGTCCCAGTCCGCGTGATCAAAACAATCCTGAAGCATGGATTCTGATTGGTCAGACCAGCGTTGAATAGACCTTAGCACGAGTACTTCCTGTTTGAGTTCCTGCCTATAGGGAGGGAGGAGCAAAATGGAGTCGATCAGATTTGCCGAAGGGAGGGCAGGGGAGGGCTTTGTTGGCATTTTGAAAAGTTGAGTAGCAGCGGTCCAATGTTTTACCAGTGCGAGTACTACAGTCAATGTGTTGGTAGAACTTCAGTAGCGTTTTCCTCATTTGCTTTGTTAAAATCACCAGCTGCAATAAATGCGGCCTCAGGATATGTGTATTCCAGTTTGCATAAAGTCCAGTGTAGTTCTTTGGGAGCCGTTGTGGTATCGGCTTGAGCGGGATTATACACGGCTGTGACTATAACCAAAGATAATTTTATTGGTCGGCATTTGATTGAGGTATTCTAGGTCGGATGAACAAAAGGACTTGAGTTCCTGTATGTTATCACAATCGCACCATGGGTAGTTAAMCATGAAACATACACCCCCGCCTTTCTTCTTCCCGGAGAGTTCTTTATTCCTGTCTGCGTGATGTACTGAMATCCCAGCTGGCTGTATGGACGGGGACAGTATATCCCTAGAGAGCCATGTTACTGTGAAACAGAGTATGTTACAATCCCTGATGTCTCTCTGGAAGTAGATCCTCGCCCTGAGCTAGTCTTCTTTGTTATCCAGAGACTGAACATTAGCAATTAATATACTCGGAAGCGGTGGCTGGTGTGCACGCCTCCTGAGTCGGACTAGAAGTCCACTCCTAATACCTCTTCTCCGCCGGCGGTGTTTTGGAACAGCCTTTGGAATAAGTTAAATTGCRCTAGGTGGTACAAACAAAGGATCCAATTTGGGCAAGTTGCATTCCTGGTCGTAATGCTGGTGAGTTACCGCCGCTCTGATATACAAAAGTTATGTCTGGCTGTATGTAATAACACAAAACATTTTCTGTGCTAATAATGTAAGAAATWCCACAAAGTTGCTRAGGAGCTAGAAGCAGAGCTGCCATATCTGTCGGCGCCATTTTACTTGAAGCTCTTGACCCGTTCCACTACAGTCCCGTRGATGTTTTATGACTTGGGAATAGAGTCCCGTATGGTCTGCGGTGTCTGCCTCTCTGTACCATTGATTAGTTTTAATTAGCCCAAAGTGTATAATAGCCCAGGCTTTACCTGAGATGAATGGAGTCTGACTGACTCCCCCCTGTGTGTGTAGGTGTGTGAAAGAGCGGCTGTGTGTATGCGCATTTCTGTTTGCAAGTGTCTGCACATTTAAGTGTGTGTGTGTGTCACTCTGGCTGTCCCCCTCAACCCCTTCGCAGCGGTGACAGGCATCCTCCTCCAGGACTAGCTGGGTGGATTGGTAATGGGATTATATGGCCCAGAAAGAAAACCCTCTTAATTTAAGTCCCCAGCGAGCCTAGCAGCTCCTGCTCTCTCGCTCCACAACTAAAGTCTCTGTAAAGACATGCGCGGAGGCACTTGGCAGGCCTTTGCAGCCGGTTATTTACTACACAGGTCTGTTTGGGAGTGCAGAATGGTAGATTGCATGCCTGTCTACGGTACCATCTTTGGCGGGAAGTTGCCACTTTTCATGTCCTSTGCTCGACTGTTTGGAATGATTATTTCCCTGTCTGCTTAGCTGTTACACTGCTGCTTCACTGTAGTCAGATTCAGGTGTTTACTTTTATCTCTTGAAGTCAGCTGTGTCTGATCTTAATCTCCTCAGCTTCTAGAGCATGGGCACTGGGCAATGCTATCTCTGTGCACGGGAGATTGGAGCCCTCTGTCTCTGAAATATATTCAACCACTCATGGAGGAAATTGGAAGTGAAATGAAAAGCGATTCTAAATGCTGTTTATTAACACAGCCTACGGATGTCTTTTTTTTCTGCTTCTGACCAGCGTGTGTCTGTGTTCCACAGGAACGTGAGTTCGGACGGGGCCGAGGCGAGGCGCAGGCTGAGGGAGTGCGAGGGGCTGGTGGACGCTCTGCTCCACGCCCTGCAGTCAGCTGTGGGGAAGAAAGACATGGACAACAAGGTGAGCCGCCAGCTCCACACACCTCCCCATATGCATCATTCTACCTGTATATTATTATAACAGTATTTTGTGTAGTCGTTGGAGACATTTGATACCACGAATGCTGATTTGTATTCTGTTTTGCTTGTCTCCAGTGGGTCTCTATCTAGTTTGGAAGCGAGTAAACAGTCCCTTTCATATCATATTCTGAGAACAATCTGTGCAGGTTGAGCTGACAACTCTCTGTCCCCGCCTCCTCCAGTCTGTGGAGAACTGTGTGTGTATCATGAGGAACCTGTCCTACCACGTTCACAAGGAGATCCCAGGGGCTGAGAAGTTCACAGACCCATCAGTGCTGCAGGCCCCGGGCTCTGTGGGCCCTCAGAGGAAGAAGAAGGACGACGCAGGCTGCTTCGGAGGGAAGAAGGCCAAAGGTGAAAGGCAGGGACGACACAGAGGGAGACTAGACTGGAGAGACATGGGCCCAGTCCCAAAACTAGRCTCTTCCGTGCACTGCCAGTGTTTGATGTTCTGTAGGAACTACCGATTAACACACAGAGAGAAAAAAAGAGGACAGAAACCCATTATACTATACTCAAAATGGGCCCTGTCAGTTTGAATAGGTTACTGTATGTATCCAGGCCTATGCTAACAGTATTTCAGCTCTTTAGAGCTCTATTTACCTCGTACCCTTCAGCCCAGAGCTATTTCCCCCTAGCAGACCGTTATTTAGTAAAGGCTACCCTCTGGTTCTAGACAGAGATGTAATTAGTGTAGACTACCTCTCGATCACTGACTAATGGCTGAACAACAAGTAGAGGTCCCTCTCCCACAACAAATAATGACAGCAATGAATCACTTAGTCAATGAGGTGAGACCCAATCTCACTGACCCCTCACAGTCCGGAGGGGGATGCTACTGATTTAGAGGCCAAGAAGCACTGGGTCGTGTGTCTAGAAATGTGTGTGTGTGTTTACAGATTGAATATTATAGATGGCAATCGCAGGCGAATTAGCCAGTCTGCTGCTATTGTACACAGCAGTTAATGTGGTGTGTTTAGTCTTCACAGGCCCTGGAGGTGTACTTTGAAGGAAAGATGGCCTACATTAAAAATGCTCAACATGCCCGTCCAAAAACAGTGTGAGTGCGGGAAGGGGAGTCAGATCTTTCAAGAGAGTCGTTTAGACAACACGGTCTCTCCCAGCAATTTGTTACCTGAGTTAAATTGTCTAAATTACCCCCCCGAATCCTGACACTTACCATTAAACCCATTATCATGAACAGACGCTTCAGGCCCAGCGTTTTTACCCAATGCAAAATGTTTGCTTTTTACATTTGTCTTTTTGTTTTTGATTCCTATATTCCTGTGCTGTTGTGTGTGTGTGGCTGGCTGGCTTAGTGCCTTGAGTGGCAGTGACTGTCCCTCTCTCCTTATGTGTGCTGCTGCAGTGTGATCATACACACACTTTCTCTAATGAGCCGAGTACACTGACACCACAGCCTCTTAACTCTGTCCCAGGAGAGTCACCTYTGGAGTGCTAATGGGWTTTATTCTCCACTTGTCACCGTTCTGCCCTAAATACTTGTTTCTTACCTTCTATTCTCCCACTCTCTCTTGCRATCTCTTTCTTTCTCCCTCCCTTGTGTTCTCTCTTTCTGTCTCTCAGCTTTCCCACTCTCTTTTCCCCTTTTCCCTCTGAACTTTATAGCCCCAAGTTGACTTTAAACTGAACGTGTTTTTATTATGTCACCTCTAATCCACACAACCTATTTTTTCATTTACTCTTCTCTTCTCCCTGCTTGTGTTTTTTGGCATTGCTGCTGCTTCCTTGGCTAACTATAGAGGAGTGGTTTAATCAAGGTGAGTGTCCTCATGTCCTGTCTCACTATCTCACCCTTCCGCTTATAGCTACTGTAGCATTAGTAGTTTGGATCTCCTCCAAAACTGAAAAGTTCCACGGACTTCACTTGTTTGCCCTCTTAATGTGCTGTAGCCTTGCTGTAGTTCTCACTCCTTCATCCTACCACACAGCATCGTAGTGTTAGTCATTCAAACCTTGCCTAATCACGAGGTGTAGAGGTAGGGGAGACCAGGTAAGACCAATAAGTTTGGGTAGTGAAAAGGAACCTGGGATTTAGTTTTTAGCCATGTCCCGTCCGTGTTGACGATATGGATGGAGAGACGTTAATGAGCTGGCCCTTCTGTAGTCACTCTGCTCAATTACCCTCCCTGCCTTATTAAAGGAGGTTCCCCACTAGGCTGCTACTAGACATGTGTGGTGATGGTGTATGTGTGTGTGTGTACTCTCATGTCTGTCCATCTGTGTTTGAATGTGTGTGTGCAGTGATCTCAGGGACATTGTCAATGATCTCTGTCTGGTGTAGTGGATGGTTTACCCACTTTTTTTGTGGAGGCGACAGTTGACCCACCTTTGCAGAAAAAATGCATTGAAAGTATAGTGAGCGTTATTTTTTCCCCCGTGACCGGCGATGGGAGTTTACCACTACGCCACTGGTCTGGTTGTCTGTTTGACATGTACATCTGTTCTCTCTCCAATCTCTATACAGGCAGGAAAAACGGAGAGAATGCCAAAAGCTACGACACGCTGGATCTCCCCAAACGCACTGAACCCACAAAAGGTAGGCTTGTTCTGTCAGAGGTTCCCTTATTACAGCTTCGACCGGTCACTCCTGTTCCCGCCCACTGAAAAGGATAATATCCCAAATATTTGCAAGTGTGTGCACGAGCATTAATCACAGGCATCAGGCCTTTTGTGAAGGGCTCCCAAACATTTGAGCTGATCTGATTTGGAATCAGTTCCTTTACATGGGAGATGAATAGCAGCAGTGAATCAAGTTCTGCAACCCCAACAGTGTCACTATAGAACTGAATGACATCCAGTCGTCCTTTATCTGAACCACACACACCACAAGGGAACCTATAATCCAAGGTGCCTTGAGAAATGTTATTTTGCTTATAAAGGAATGCAACAGTATTATAGTAAGTTCCAACTAGATACAAGGCCGGACAGTCCCCTCCTGTTTCAGCAATGTTGGAACACTGTTGACGGGTGGGAATGGCTGGTTCAGGCAGGCAGACAGCTATTACCCAGCAGCAGGTTGGAATTGGATTTGATGGTGGGTAGTGGAAGCAAGCGAGTCACCCTGGGCCTGTGCGGTAAAGCATTTCTGTCAGCCGTGAGTCTTCTCCAGCCTCTCCAACCCCCCTACAGTTACCGATACAGAACCTGAGAGGACCGACACACAAGGGATTGTTGCAGTACTCCTCTCCCCATAGCTGAGCTAGTACTTTACTCCTATAGGCCTACTTTAAGAGTCAGCACATGTTCCAATGTCTTATCTCAATGATTTACTTGTAACATAAGAGACCCTACTTGCACTGCTTATTTCTAATACACTTGAGGAATGTTATGCCACTATGAGGCGGTTTGCTGTACTGCTACCGTTTTGATAGAATATATATAGGTTTATCGTTGTACTGTTCCTTCTATTGATCGAATGAGCCGAAACATTTCCACCTGCACCCTTTTCTCGTCTTTCTGAAGAATAAACATCCCAATTGGTTGCTGCAGTCCAACATTGGCATGCAGGGTGCCACAACAAATCTCTTTGTGCTTTGCCTCTGTGTGTGTGCGCGCATCTCTTTTATCGCGTGCCTCCTTTTGTGGTGTGTGCGTGCGTCTGCCGGCATATAGTTAGGGGTGTGTTTGTCTGCATATAGCAGCTGAGAGAGATACTGTATATTTATGTGTGTGTTGTGGGCTATGCGATATTCACACATCAGCGCCTTCATCAAGGTCTAATGGCATCCGCTCAAAGTCAATAGCATTTCCTGTATGGCTGCAATTAGCCACATTAGCTAGTCAAAGTGGGTCTCCCATTAAACTAGATTACAATTAATTGCGGTGCTTTAAGGTGGTAAGCCGATTCTGCCTCCTTTTTATCGCTCTAAAGTAAAGTAAAGCAGATGAGCTGGGAGGAGGGTAATTAGCATGTTCCACATGCTGGAAGCGCTACGCAACACTGGCTGCACTAGAAACAGTGTTTGGCTAGCTGCAATGTGGTAAGGTTTCAATGGCACACAATTAAAAGTAATCCTCTTGTCTTGCGTTTTGACTTCTGAGATTCTGAGATCAATAAAAAGCACTGTCTTGAATCCATCAATAGCCTAGGTGTGTGGAGACAAATTGTACACTAAACAAAAATCTAAACGCAACATGTAAACTGTTGGTCCCATGTTTCATGAGCTGAAATAAAAGATTGTGACTCCTACGCACCTGGAACAGACACTTTTCAGTAGTAAGGACCTTAAGAGGGCAAACTGCCTCTGTTTCTGCAATAAAAGATCCCAGACGTTTCTCATACGTACCGGAAGCTAATATCTCTCAAATGTTGTGCACAAATGTGTTTACATTCCTATTAGTGA
This sequence comes from Salvelinus sp. IW2-2015, assembly GCF_002910315.2. Taxonomy (NCBI): domain Eukaryota; kingdom Metazoa; phylum Chordata; class Actinopteri; order Salmoniformes; family Salmonidae; genus Salvelinus; species Salvelinus sp. IW2-2015. The sequence continues at coordinate 30,139,039 of NC_036855.1, forward strand.
GCATTTCTCATTTGCCAAGATAATCCATCTACCTGACAGGTGTGGCATATCAAGAAGCTGATTAAACAGCATGACCATTACTCAGGTGCATCTTGTGCTGGGGACAATAACAGACCACTCTAAAATGTGCAGTTTTTGTCACATAATACTATGCCACAGATGTCTGAAGTTTTGAGGGAGTGTGCAATTGGCATGCTGACTGCAGGAATGTCCACCAGAGCTGTTGCCAGAGAATTGAATCGCCTCCAACGTCGTTTTAGAGAATTTGGCTGTATGTCCAAGCGACCTAACAAACGCAGACCATGTGTACAGTGTCGTGTTGGCGAGCAGTTTGCTGATGTCAACTTTGTAAACAGAGTACCCCACAGTGGTGGTGGGGTTATGGTATGGACAGTCATAAGCTACAGTCATAAGCTACGGACAATGAACACAATTGCTTTTTATTGATGCCAATTTGAATGCACAGATACTGGGAAAAGATCCATAGGTCCATTGTTGTGCCATTCATCCGCCGCCATCACCTCATGTTTCAGCATGACTATTCACAGCCCCATGACGCAAGGATCTGTACACAATTCCTGGAAGGTGAAAATGTCCCAGTTCTTCCATGGCCTTTCATACTCACCAGACATGTCACCCATTGAGCATGTTTGGGATGCTCTGGAACGACGTGTACGACAGCGTGTTCCAGTTCCCGCCAATATCCAGCAACTTCGCACATTCATTGAAGAYGAGTGYGACAACATTCCACAGGCCACAATCAACAGCCTGATCAACTCTATGCGAAGGAGATGTCGCGCTGCATGAGGCAAATTGTGGTCACACCAGATACTGACTGGTTTTCTGATCCACAGAAAAGGTATCACTCCCTATCTGTTACTAACAGATGCATATCCGTATTCCCAGTCATGTGAAATCTGTAGATTTGGGCCTAATTTATTTATTTCAATTGACTGATTTCCTTATATGAACTGTAACTCAGTAAAATATTTTGAATTGTTGCACTTATATTTTTGTTCAACCCCACAGTATGAGGAGAAAATTATAGTCCTAGAAAAGCTTTCCACTTTGGCTGACTCACCCAATGATGCGTAGTTCACTCGCCGGCGATGGACGATTTACTCTCATGCCAAAAGCCCATCTCTTGTTTTACTTTGTYAAACGATGTTCGTAGCCTACAGTCAGATTAGTGTTATCTTTTAAGCAGGAACTATTTGCTTTTCAACCTGTGTTTTTCAACCCCGATAGTATTTTAAATATTACAAAAGGCTTGTTCTGSCTTCATGCTGTTAACTGATAGATTTGCTGCGTGTTCCCGGGCTATATGCCTTGTGATTGGGCTACGTTAACACGATCCACAGCTAGGCTATTTGTTTTAAGAAGCTATTGGTCCTATGTGGCAGGTTCATGTCTAGCAGAGGGAGTGAGATGGATCATAGAATGTGAATCTCATTCTAGTTCTGAGACGGATACAGGGGCGCTTCTCTCTCACCACCGCAACGGCCCTTCATGGTCTCTAACATAGGCTATAATGTTGATCAAACTGTAAGCACGAGCCGGCCCAACACTAACTCATTCTTTAGAACATCAGGTCGCGGGCTCAAAATCTACGTTTCCACATTACGTTTTTAGGAGGCTGGATAATTAATGAGGCAGCAACTCGAATTAACTCGGATCGCCATTATTTGAATTTGTACATTGCAAACAGTGTTTGAAAAAAATACTTACACGTTAAGGTTCTGTGTCCGGTCAAATAGGTTCCGGAAACGAAACAGTCCAAAACGAAGAGGTGCRGGCTCAAATTAAGCACTGGTTAAAACGATTTGTGTTTGAGAGCGCAAATGTTTACCTGTACATATACATGATGTAAATGTGGTGTGGTAAAGTTTATACGTACCTATGGTGAGTATGTTAAACATGGATTATTGCTCAACTGGATTAATCATTTTGTAGTATACAGCTGCAATCCTACTTTTAGTCTACCCATGATTTGTTCACATAGGATATTACATTTACCTGCGCTGTTTATCTATGCTAATCCTGTATACTGTGTGGTTGTACGTCTAGCTACAGTTTGTCTATGTTAATGTCCCTGTTTGTAGAGAATTTGGGAGCTATTCTCCTCAAATGCACTGGCAGAGGGAGAGATTTGTGGGAGATTACATGTGTAGTTCAGCCCTGATCTGTTGTCCAATAGAGGTCACAGACCCTCCGCATCACTTACCAACAGGCTGCACTCTATGATTACGGTAAAAACCACATGAGATTTAGGGTCTCCAGCAGTGCATAAAAAAAAACGCATACACAGACACGCAATCACACACACTAGTAGTGACTGGTCTGCACCCAATCAGAGCGCGGAGGAAGGAATCCCAACTGAAACGATATGTTACGGACATGAACTCGCTATCATTTTAGGAACGCCGTTTTTAATTCACCATGAGGTTGTTGATTCTGTGTGTAGCTAATTCTCTCTGCCTGATTGCACTATAAACAGACCTGTTGATAGTACAGAGATTATTAAAGGACTTCCTAAGTTCCTGTTATTGCATTATTCATAGAGTTGAACAGAGGCGCTGGAACAAAAGTAATTAAGAACTCTGAAAGAAAGCGTTTCATTAGGGAGAGAGAGAGAGAGCGACCGAGTTGATGGGACACACCCCAACGTTAATTGAAACCGCACCACGCGTAAACCTTTTGCTTTGAGGAAAGGTCATGTACGAAGTGTGTGTGTGTCTCAGCCCAACGTTTATTGAAACCGCACCACACGTAAACCTTTTGCTTTGAGGAAAGGTCATGTACAGACGTGTTTGGCACGGAGTGTGTGTAGGTACCCTCGCAGAGAGCAGAGGGAAATCACTTCAAAACTGTTTTTTGTTTTGTTTCTTCAGTACCGGAGGTGTGGATAGAGAGGGGGGCATCAAAGTGGAAAGATGCAGTTTTGAAATGGGAGAAACCGAAAGAGGGGGAGAGTCCTGGGAGGAGAGAAGGCACAGATTAATCATTTTTGTTTTGTATTTTTTCCGCAGCACATTGTTTTTGATCTCTTCCTCTCGGGCCTTCCCCACTCACTACTCCGTTTACTCTAGGAACCTGCATGAGGAGAGCTGAGCACTCCCTACTCCGTTTACTCTAGGAACCTGCATGAGGAGAGCTGAGCACCACTCCCTACTCCGTTTGCTCTAGGAACCTGCATGTGGAGAGCTGAGCACTCCCTACTACGTTTACTCTAGGAACCTGCATGAGGAGAGCTGAGCAGCACTCCCTACTCCGTTTACTCTAGGAACCTGCATGAGGAGAGCTGAGCAGCACTCCCTACTCCGTTTACTCTAGGAACCTGCACGAGGAGAGCTGAGCAGCACTCCCTACTCCGTTTACTCTAGGAACCTGCATGAGGAGAGCTGAGCACTCCCTACTCCGTTTACTCTAGGAACCTGCATGAGGAGAGCTGAGCACTCCCTACTCCATTTACTCTAGGAACCTGCATGAGGAGAGCTGAGCACTCCCTACTCCATTTACTCTAGGAACCTGCATGAGGAGAGCTGAGCACAACAATCAAGCTAAGTCACATACTGTGTATAGTACAGCTGTATAGAGATGCTATGCTTCTGCTGTAAAATAGCCAAAGTGCAATTTTGCTAAGTTCACAACGCAGGCGACCTGTGTTCTGATGTCCTTAGTTGCCATCCCAGGGACTGTATGTATCCTTCCACCTCTGTTGTGTTTTCCCTGAGCCAGCACTCTTTCATGATGCTTGAATGTTTCTTTAATGACTAGGATGAATGCCTTGTTCAGCTTTTCTTACAGTATTTACAACAAGTAGGATTGATTAGAACTGCGTTAAGCTGTGTTAGTGTACCGTACTTAGTAGTGGCCGTAGGAGGGAGCAATCGAGAGGCAGCCGGGGCATAGGTTCATGAGTCCCCTCGGGACTCAGTCTCAGAATGTCTCTGTGTTTCATTTTCCTTTCTCTTTTCTTGCACCTTTCCTCTCCACTGTGCTTTCGAAAGTTTGCCAATTTTGGAGATGTATGTTTTCCCTTCGCCGAACAAACAAGTTGAAGAATTGAGGTAACAATTCAGTAACAACGCTACGACTCCATAATGCTTTAACGGCTTAGTTTACGAGCCTAGCGTTTAATTTGAAGAGGGTTTTAAAACGTCAACAGCAACTAGAGCCTCACTGTGGTGTGTTACTGCTGCGTAACCTTAACCACACTGTTAACCTTACGCCTAACCGAAAATGATTATTTCATGCATTTTTACTAAATAGCCAAATTTGACTTTGTGGCTGTGCTATCTAGTGGAAACCAAGTACATTCCCTGAGTTTATGAGGAAAGGGTCAAGTCATGTTTGAACTGGAATTCCATCTGGTCATACAAGGTGACAAAACCATAGGCCATTGCCATATCATGTAACTTAATTTGAACAGTCTTTTACAACCTACAGGAAATATATATTTTTTCCCTATGCTCTCTGACTCACGGATGTGTTTAGAATCCCACTTGAGTTAACTAATTGTTGTGTATTGAATGGTGACTGTCAGTATGGAGGCAAGGCGTGTACCTCTGAGGTGCTTTGTAGACCGCGGAGGGGAACTAAATGTCTCCCTTGAAGATTGTCACTGCTTTACATTTATCACATTAGCAACCGGAACCCGGAGTCTGACGGAAGGTTCTGAAGGAATTGGAATGCTCTTAGTCCCTGTGGATTGAATCTTTTTTTAATCTTTTTTTTTTWWTTTTTTACACAAACTTTCCTTACCTCCCTAATCCCTAACAGAAAGTAAATGCCTTCCATTTCCCCTTATTTAACTCCCAGAACTATTCAGTAATCTCTTGTGTAATAACTTGAGATGTGAGTCAGAGTATTCAAAACCGGAGGGAAAGTTAGGGCAGATCGACAGGCCCGCCCCGAGTGAAAGTAGAAACTCAGTAAATTATTCATACAGTTATGTTGAGACTGCAGCCGCAATCCCCCACCCAGAGAAACCATGTCTCCATCTTCAGAAGAGCTTCACTACTGAGGAATGTAACACCGAGATAGCGAAACGATAACTCTCGGGACTGCTATATGCACGCAAGCGCACACAAACACACACACTCGCTCTCTCTCTCTCACACACACACAATCCTGCCTGCCTGCCTGCCTCCAACTGACAGGGTGACTCCTTATCTCCTCAAGACACAAATATTCCTCAGCTGTTCCTCACCCCTTCCGCCTCTTCCTCTCCTCCTGCTGTTAGATTTAGCAGGATGGTGAGACTTCGCGCGGTTGGTGCCAGTGCCAAACACCTCCTGCCCCGTCACGTGCGCCAATGCGCACACCTACCTCACACTCACAGCACCCGTCAGATAAAACATGAGTCTGACTCTGTGAAGCTGCTAGGAGACACTGGAGGGTGTCCCTTATTCACTGTCATTAGATCGGTCTGGCATGTGAGTGTCTGTGCACACAGAAAGGGGAACATTAACAAGTCTCTATTCTGAAAGGGAATAAGGTATGATGAGACTGCTTTAGCGTTGAGTCACTATCCCAGTCACCATATTGAGCCACAAAACGGGCTATAGAATTCTCCGTGGACATAATAATCCAATGGATTTTACTGACCGCTATCGCCACTCACCAACCACCCACAAAAAGTCCTCTGAACTCTGAAACAATCAGCGCTTAATGCCAAGTGTTTGTGCGTCTGTTTGCGCCCGTGTTTGTGTTTGCGCCCGTGTTTGCGTGTGTGTGTGGTGGGGGGTTAAAAGCCAGCTTTGAAGTAATTTACCATCCCCTCTTCTATGAACAGTACCATGACTGGTGGCTCCCCAACTATGAGGGGATGAGATTATAAATTAGTTTTCTCTGAATCCAGCTGTTTGATGCCACCCATTGTGATGCCCGGTCATAATGAACCATGGCGCTGCCAGCCTGTCAATCGTCGCATGCCAATCACAATCACACTCTGAGGGACTCCGTGTCTCAACTAGTCTGCCTCTGAAACAGAAACACCACGGAATGGGCCCACAACGAACCAGAAGTCATCATTTTGACTTGTCAACGCCTCAGCTCTCGGCTGCAATTTTCTCTTGTGATTTCCCCCGCAAACCATTTCATTCAAACAGTTGATGATCAACTGAAATAATGAGCATAAAAGGAAAGAATGAAACCAAAGGAAAGGGAGAAAGCCTTGTTGTTGAAGACAGACCACCCCGTGGGTCATTGGGAATGCACTAAGGCTTCTGATAACCCAAAGCCCTGGGAGGTCCCATGTTGAAAGGCTGTTATGCATCATTAGCTGGATGCTTTGGCTCTGTAAAAATAAACCTGCTGTGTGTAGTAGTAGTAGTAGTAGCAGCTATAGTTAGTGTGTGCGTGTGTGCGACACGATGGCAGAGAGCCAGCTCTGATTGCACTAGTCTTCCTGTGGTCTACAATCCTCATGACCACTTCCTTTCTCCCTGCGAGATCCGTCATGAAATGTTTCTTATTTTCCACCATAGCTGCCTTGTCTCTCTCTAAACAGTGTTTTCCGGCTCTGCAGAATCTAGCTTGGGAGAGTGTGAAAGGGGGAATCCAATCCACAGTAGCCCTCAATATCATCACGATTCTCTGGATGATTTAGCGTGCTACCCTCTAAACAAGAACGGCTGGAGCGGTAATTACAGAGGAGAATTAGCAGCAGGAGGGAAGAATGAGATTTAACCCTCCAATGGGAGCCTTTGTTTGGCCCTGTTTGAGCCAGAATGGGATGTTTCTGTTTCCTATTTCTGCAAGAATCTAATTAAAACCAGCGCAATGGCAGAGACACGACATCGCTGCCYAAGCCGCTATGGTGGTTTGCACAACAAAACACCCTCTAGGAAGTGACTGTGTGATGTTTTAGTCAACGTAGCGTTGGATGTGAATTGGTAGTCTTAAAAAAGTTGYGCCATGTTGTAAACGGGAGTTTTAAAGCACCCCAAGGATCGCTGTCCTCAACAGAGGGAAGTGTCCTGAGGCCATGCAGCATTTTCTACACTCCCTGGGTTTATGCTGACAGGGTCAAGTCATGTTTGAACTTCCAGCCAACTAAACTCCTGGGTGTCTGGGCCCGTTGCCCTTCTGGCCGACGAAGTACTCTCTGACTTAGACTATGTTTAGACTGTCAGGGTCTGAGATGCAGTCAACCTCCATCGCCATCTCCCCTTGACTGTTTCTCTTTTCCTTTTACTCTCTCACACACACACACTCATCCCTGTGGTGCGGAGGACAAGGTGTTGTGCCCTTGACCGTGAAGGTGGTATTATGTGTCCATTAGAGGGTGTGTTGTTCATCACGCCACTCCACAGAAAATTGCCTGTGAAAATGGCGTAGGCGTAAGCAGTGTTATAGACCCTCATAAGGGTCTGGTAGGGAATTGTGTGTGGTTGTTTGTGTGTGTGCCTGTTATGTTCTCATATGTGTGTAGAGAAAAACCGTGATCCCCTTGTTTCCCAGACAAGTATTAATCATGCCACAGCGTATGGTGTATGCCATAGTTGATGGTACTGTATAATGCCATGCGGGACACAAGCCCAGAGTGAGAGATGGAGCCTGACACAGACACAGGCGGGCGAAATTCCTCCACCGTCAAACACAATCACTGCCCTCATCGCACACCTGATCCCCAGCCTATCTCGACCAGCCCCAGTCTCATCCCCAAGCCTGCATCTGTCCTTGTCCTAGCTACAGACCCCGTGTCAGCCTTATTTTCCAATCCCCAGTCCTAGACCCTAGCACCGCGCGTCAACATTTGTCCCCAGCCCCCTCGGCCTCTCATCAATGCCCAGGCACTGATCAAGCCAGAAGCATGCTGGATTAACTGGTCGCTCATTTCAAAAGTCTCCCCACAGTTCAGATCGTTTAACTCACCCGCTTAGCTATTTCGCTCCTTCTCAAGATTGTTTCTCCTCCAAACATGATATGTCAGCTTAGCCTTCTAAGTCAAATCGAATGTTATTGGTCACATACACATATTTAGCAGATGTTATTGCGGGTGTGGAGAGATGCTTCTAGCGCTCATCTGTTTTATGATACCATTAGGCAGACGGGTGTCCTGTCTCGCGTTCGCTCARGTTGCGGTCGACCAGTTGCAATTTATATTTTTTTCCCCCCTCGCTCTCAATTCCTAATGTAAAAACAAATGTCCCGTTTCGCTCTCAAATCCTTGTCGGATGCAGTCGCCACGTGTTCAGAATGCCAATTCTCTCATCCTGTTCAACCAAAGGTTTTCATTGCTGACCAGCTGTCTTGTAAGTTTGTGTTCGTGCGTAGCTGCCTCATGACAACTTTACTTACGGCTTTGCCTTCCAGGCTTTGTGAAGCAACACAGACAAGGTAATATCAAGTGCTTTATCTCAGTTCTGTCTTTCTCTTGGTTTTCGCTGTGCTGCTGGAGTTTAACATTTGTCTGAGTACGTGATGAGCCTTGACAAACAGTGCCATCCAGCCCTCAAGGTGAGGCTGCAGAACAGTACACTAACCCTGTTCTCTCAGAAACATAACACTGCCTGGGAGACAGACGGGCTGTTATTAAAAATAACACAAGATACTGGAGACTKATTCTAACCCTGCAATGCCGTTTCTGTCTGAAGTGTGTCACTTACTGAGGGAAGATGATCGGTGTTATTCGAGTACTTTGAAAGGACCCTCTTTCATTTTCATTTTAGCTTGTCAGTCTCTAAGTGTTCACCAAATAAAWGGACTAAGAGGGAAAATAAGAAGATAATATCTTTAATGTTGTTGTCAGTGTGATCCTCTTTGCCGTGCCGTCGAGTGAACAGATTTGTTAGTCGTGAGGATGGGGTTGCCGTGGCAACCTCAGCCCTATGCTATTTCGGTTCCAGGCGATACTCTACTCCTCTCTCTACCCTCTGCCGTCCACCACACGACTCTTACTCCCCCTGCCTTTCCTACACGCCTCCCATCCCTCTTCCGCTTTCTCATCCTCCTCCTTTTCACCCTRTCCTCCACATCTCTCCTCTCCCTACCTCTCTTAATCCTCCATATTCTTATCCATCTCTCACCCTCACGTTTTCTGTCCGCGACTCCATTTTGTGAGCAGCTCAGCTCCCCCCCCGTCCTCCCAGTCCCACGATCCCTCCCACTCCCCCAACCCGATCTCCAGGATTTGAACTCCTCTGTGATATACAGTCTGACACTAAAGCGCTACGGTAGATCCACACACAGACATCAGAGCAGCCTGACCATCAGAGAGCCAGCCAGCCAGTCCACCAGTCAGCCGACCAACCAGTGTGGTCGGGTCTGTGTTGTGAGGCCCTGACAGAGAGAAAATTAGTCCTGAGCCTCCGACCACATGGGCCTTGGGATCTGAGCCTTATCTGCGGCCTCCATAATAACATCCAGTCCCCTGCAGTCCAGATATGCATCTAAATGTGTCTGTCCGGCCAGGCCCGGCCACATGCGGAGAGGCTAGCTGCTCTGTTCCTAAACCTTCCCTGAAGTCACACGTAATCCGACTAATGGTCAGTGTCTGTCTGAGCCCTAGAGAGGATGTCGGGACTGGAAACTAACTGGCCACTGTGTGACTGGGCTGAAGGCAGACTCAGAGAAACAGATTAGTCCATCCCTATGACGTGTGGTCAGTTGGAGTTCCTCCTGGACATAGACATTGACAATAGGTCGGTCAGGGTCACAGCTGAGGGATATTATTGTCTTGCGTGACAAAGGTATCATATAAACAGACATCCCTTTTAACCCACGGCCCAGACGCTATTAGGAGCGATTACATTTCGGAACATGGGAAACAACGCCAGAGCACATTGCATTCCAACTGTTGATCCAGAAAGGTTGTCTTGATGCTGGAAGCACAGCCTCTGGTTAGCCACCCTTTGGAACGTGTTGTTTAGGAGCCGATGAAGGACCGCCGAGGGGTTGGTTTCTGTTCTGCTGGAGGACGGTGAAAAGGAAACCTGTCCTTTTGGATTCACAAAAGGAAACGTTTGACTTGTGACAAGCACACAATGTGACCCGTTGAGGTGGCCGGCATCGAGGCATCCATGGGAGACTGGTGTCTCTCTCGCCTCGCGGTAGCTCTGGGAGACCTAGGAGACGTCTCACTCTGGGGTGCCACAGCAGGACATCACGATCCCCTTTCAACAGGAGGAAGGATGTCTGGTGTCTCCTAAAATGGCAGCACCGTAGTTGTGATCCAGGATACGCTCTGAACCAAACTCTCAAGTATCCGTCAGCCTTTTGACAGTGTCTTCCCATTGATATACCATGCCAGCAGCCAGTGGTGTGGTGGAATGCCGACTATTTACCCAGCTACCGATCTCTCTTCTCTGTCCTGCTGCTATCTGGGGGTATCTTTGATTAATATTGTAGCTAGCTGTCAATGAGATGGGCTGACCGCCAGTTACTCTCTGTCCCCCGTTGTCACCTTCCAACTAAATGCCACCAACTGTGTATTTGAATGTGTTGTGCCCTTTATGGTTTAGCAACGCCAATACCCACAGAGACGCCAATATAGAGAGAGAGAGAGAGAGAGAGATGGGGTAAGCGTTATTTAAAAGGCTTGACTTTTGCTCTTTGCCTCTAGTGAGATGGCTGTGGTTGAAAGTGGTCTTAGCTGGTTTGAAAGTGGCTGTGCTGGTTTGAATTGGTGCCAGGGGAGAGATGAAGAGGGAAGAAGATAGATGAAGAGGGTGAGAGAAATGGAAAACGAGCTGGAAAGAGGGTGAACAGAGCTTCATTCGAACCTCATCTTCATTAGCGTTGAGGCCATCGATTCGTTTGAACTGAATTGAAAACAGGAAAATCTCCTATTTTCCAAGCATTCTATTTAGTTGTTTTTCAATTAAGCTTCCTGATATTTTCTGCCGGGCTTTGCAGTGCACCCAGGGTTAACACACTYCGGCTATTGTCTTTTTAAAAGCAGCTGTAATGATGTGATGTGTTAGCTGCTCTCTCCGTGGCTTCSCCTGTGAAAGCATTCGTTAACGTTAGCTATGACACGGATGGGGATATGAAAAACAAGAAGCAAACATTCAGAGCCGGGGGGGGTGGTTCTCACGGGGTTAAACGTGCACGTGTTACAGGGCTGTTATGTGGATCCCATGACCTCTGATGTACCCTGTTCCAACAGCTTTATTTATTTAGTTAGTGTTTCATAGGGAGAGAATGTAACCCTCTGCTCCTTCTACCCCATTGCCTAACTTCACTGGAAAACACTGACCTGCTGTCATAATGGATCCACTTTGCGGCGTGTTAGAGCTGTTATTGATTGAAGTGTGTTTTCTGTCGGCCTGCAGATGCTCCTCACGTGATGTGATGGGGTTTTAACTGGGCGTCCTATGAATATAAGCGTGTGGGCGGAAGAAGTGGGAGGCTTAGGTATGAGCCTCGTCTCAGATTGAGGTTACAATATGCTCCCCATTTTTAGTTTTGTTTGATGAACAACGCATTTTGATAGAGGGCTTTATGTGTGTGTGTTTCAGCTTGTTTCTGTCAGTTAATCTGTAATGATGTTGCGGCTTGTCAAGCCACCTGCACTTTTAATTGCAGCCAAGAGTGAACCCACTTGAACCCTATTATTCTAATAGTCAATTGATGAGCACTTGCATCACTGACTCACCTCGACGTTACTTTGTTGTAACCTACTTTCACTCTCACCCGGAGTGCAGCACACTATTCCTCTCCTCTCTACTCTGTTAGCCCCTAATTGAGCCACCAGCATTTGAGTTTGTCGCCGCCCTATCAGCTAACTTAGAAGTGATCTCGGGCCTCCCCGTGTGTCCCTCAGCTCGCTGGTTTGATGTCCCGCTCTCTCTTAGCGTTTGACTGCTTGGGAAAGGGGAGGCCACAGCAACACACCACTCATCTGACCGACGTCTACTGGAGAAAACATATAGGCATGGAATGTACAAGGAATATACTGTACATGCTAGCCTTGCACCCAGAGGGGAGGGTAATGTTTGTGTGTAGGGTGGGGATTGATGGGAGGGGTGTGTGTGCATTCATGTTCGTCAACATTTTCTTTAGATTAATTGTAGAATTATAAGATGTGCGGTACATGGCAAGGCCTTGAGAGGGAGAGTGCAATATGGGTTTGTGGCTCTAAGAACCAGCGATAGGGGGACGGATGTCAAAGCAACAGCTGATTTATTCACCATGAATTAGAATTCCCAGCTTACAACCTGTCTGGCTAGCAGGTAGGCGCTAACTAATGACGAGGAAGTGGTAAATAATGCAGGTAATACACTGTACATGGCATGGCTGTGCTATACTAGTACAGTGTCACCCTACAGCAGGGGTAGGCAACTCCAGTCAGAGTGAATGGACGGGGGCGGCCGGAACATAATTATAACACTGCAAATTTACCACAACTAAGCCCTAAAAAATAGATGATTTGAAAATAGCAATTATTTCATACCTTCAATTACATTGAGATATGATCACATGTGTCTCTTGGGACATTTTTAGCAGAATTCCTGGTGATTTTACAGTCCCCCACCAACCTGTTGCCGACCTCTGCTCTATAGCCTACTAACTAGTCTGAKATGAAGGTGAACTATGAAGGTGCACTGCAAACCAGAAAAACAAATGATATGGGTAATCTCTGTGGCTAATCCCAACCGCTATGCATGTCCACTGAAATTTGACTGCAAACCATAGTAAAACTCTGTAAGGTTAATTTCTATGTCAACTGTGGACATGGACACCGAGCTCTGGAGCACATCTTCATTGGCTGGACATGTGGAGATCCCAGAGAGAGCTCTAGGAATGAGTTTAAATGCCCTATGAATGTCTCTCCTTTCTCATCTGTCTCTGAGGGAACAGTACTTGGCCACGTTATCTGAGCCCTTGGCTCCGAAATGGCAATTTCATAACTGTCTGCCTGGAATTACAAGAGAGCGGGGAACGGGGAAATGTAGGATTGTTTATTTACAGATTCTTGGTTATTAAAACACTGTCTTGGATTTAAAGTGAACTTGGCACTGGGAGGTTTGAACAGGGCTGAGACTTGGTGCGAAAATAATCTGCCTGCTGTGAAGCCAGTGAGTCTGATTTTTAAATGGCCTTGAATTTGCAGAGTCTGCACTGACAATGTCTGACAAAAGCGAAGTCGTATGGAGAAACGTATTGCTGTTCTGTCTGTTTCTGTTCTACTGTTTTACTGACTCTGCTGTCGAGCTGCGTTCTGCTGTTTAAGCCTCAGACGAAAGCAGCTCATTTGTTGTCAGTCACACTTTAGCTGGCCTCTCTTTGATCACTCACATACTGTGGCCTCTCAGACTCACAGAGCTCCTTAGAAACCTGAATCCTCAACACAAACAAGCATCTTTCTTTGGTTACGACTGGCAACCCTCTCTCCACGCACCACAATTGGTTTACATGGTTGTGGAGGGATATTCTGGAGGGATGAGGACAGGAGCTCTGAAAGGAAACCGCTCTATGGACTTTCTGGATCTGGCAACCCCAGGATGAATGGACCAAAGCCAGCCAGTCCCACATCCCCAATTTCCTCTTCCTTCAAAATMATGGGTGTGAACCCCAGATTTAGACTTGAAAATTGTTATTCAAGGTTTGTACATTTCCTGAAGACAGGTCTGCTCATGCCCAGAATGTAGAATGTAGCAGAAATAGACAGCTCTGCTCCCTCACGTCTCCTCTCCATGGCTTTTGGAGTAAGTTGTCTGACTCTAGACTTTATCTTTCTTCTTTTCCTCATTAAGGTCATGGTAAAAGGCCCTTCCAGATATCCAAGCATTCTTCTTGGCGTCATCCATTGAAGCAAGCAGTACTTGTATTAATTATAAGGCTTTCACCACTTTCTACACTGAACAAAAATCTAAACGCAACATGTAAAGTGTTGATCCCATGTTTCATGAGCTGAAATAAAAGATTTTGACTCCTACGCACCTGGAACAGACACTTTTCAGTAGTAAGGACCTTGAGGGCAAACTGCCTCTGTTTCTGCAATAAAAGATCCCAGACGTTTCTCATACGTACCGAAAGCTAATATCTCTCAAATTTGTTTACATTCCTATTAGTGAGCATTTCTCATTTACAAAGATAATCCATCTACCTGACAGGTGTGGCATATCAAGAAGCTGATTAAACAGCATGACCATTACACAGGTGCACCTTGTGCTGGGGACAATAAAAGGCCATTCTAAAATGTGCAGTTCTGTCACACAAAACAATGCCACAGATGTCTGAAGTTTTGAGGGAGTGTGCAATTGGCATTCTGACTGCAGGAATGTCCACCAGAGAATTTCTACCGTAAGCCGCCTACAATGACGTTTTAGAGAATTTGGCAGTACGTCCAACCGGCATCACAACCGCAGACCACGTGTAACCACGCCAGCCCAAGACCTCCACATCTGGCTTCTTCACCTGCGGGATCATCTGAGACCAGCCACCCGGACAGCTGATGAAACTGTGGCTTTGAACAACTGAAGAATTTCTGCACAAACTGTCAGAAACCGTCTCGGGGAAGCTCATCTGCGTGCTTGTCGTCCTCACCATGATCTTGACCTGACTGGAGTACGGCGTTGTAACCATTTTCAGTAGGCAAATGCTCACCTACGGTGGCCACTTCACGGTTAAATCCCGGTTTCAACTGTACTGGGCAGATGGAAAACCCATGTGTATTTTGTGTGCGTGAACGGTTTGCTGATGTCAACTTTGTGAACAGAGTGCCCCATGGTGGAGGTAGGGTTATGGTATGGACAGGCATAAGCTATGGACAACGAACACAATTACATTTTATTGATGTGCGATTTGAATGCACAGCGATACCGTGACGAGATCCTGAGGCCCATTGTCGTGCCATTCATCCACTGCCATCACGTCTCAGCATGATACTGAATGGCCCCATGACGCAAGGATCTGTACAAAATTCCTGGAAGCTGAAAATGTCCCGGTTCTTCCATGGCCTGCATACTCACCAGACATGTCACCCATTGAGCATGTTTGGGATGCTCTGGAACGACGTGTACGACATAATTTTCCAGTTCCCGCCAATATCCAGCAACTTCACACATTCATTCAAGAAGAGTGGGACAACATTCCACAGGCCACAATCAACAGCCTGATCAACTCTATGCMAAGGAGATGTGTTGCTCTGCATGAGGCAAATGGTGGTCACACCAGATACTGATTGGCTTTCTGATCCACGTCCATATCTGTATTCCCAGTCATGTGAAATCCATAGATTAGGACCACATTCATTCAAGAGGATCACTTATTTTAATTGACTGATTTCCTTATATGAATTGTAACTCAGTAAAATCTTTGAAGTTGTTGCGTTTTATTTTTGTTCAGTTTATTACTTAGGCTTTCAGCCTTCTCATTTCTACCAAAGAATGTATGGAGTGCCTCACCAACCACCATGTATCAATCATAAAGTGTTCATATGTTCTTGCCCACATAATTCATGGGTTTAAAATATACCTCTCGAAAGGACTGCTTCAAATAACATGGAATAGATTGATGGTTATTTTCTTTCATTTTAAGCTCTGTGAATGCAAGTGAATAATTGTGTGTGTGTTAGGGAAGATACTCTGAAAATATAGTTTACCAAGCTGCAAATTACATCACATTGGAAGAATTACACTAAAGCCAACCTTAACAGAAATATAGGTTACTTAACTACTTCTTCAAAGTAACTTTAGTTAACTACATCCAAATTAATTTGTGTAAATCTGAAATGTCAGACTACAAATTGATAGAACAGTTCTCTTTGGGGTCATATCTTAAGAGAATTTGAAAACTTGCCTATTAAAAACAAAAACTAGGTTTCTAGTGAAAATTATGCAGGTCTGATGCCGATAAAGGAWATGATTGCGTACTTTACCCATATTTTCCTTTTTGTTATTGCAAAAACAAGTTCCTGTAGTTAGCTACGTTACTACATGGCAAAAAAAAACTGCTGAAAACATTTGAATTTAGTTCAACTACCAACAAGCTACTAAAATYTGTGCGTTCTGACGGACATTATTATTCAGAAAACACTGAAGGAAAGGCAGTCTTTTCCGAACCACCAGACGTTAAAGTGCAGAAGGCCTTGACTGTCAGGTTGTGAGAATGTGAATACAAATGTATTTTGATAAGGTTGAAGTACTTGGTTTTGAGTCCATAGAGCCAAGCCAAGTTGTCTTCCATAGCGAAGGGCTGTTAGTGTGGATGTACTCCAGTTTGAGAAGTGCTCCTCCCCTGGGATGTCAAACAGCCTGAGCTGACCTTGGTAGTGGAAAGGAGAGTGGGGTTCGATACTTTCTCTGCCTCTCACTGCCCAGCCCGATCCAGCTGATAGCTGATAATGTAATTACACCATCACAGCCAAGCTATCCATTTACTGACTGTGTTAAATAGACAGAGAAACGTTGCTCTCAGATACTCGATTTTGTTGTATATGTGAAATCAATATCTACTTACCTCATGATTCACAATCCTAATGTATTTATGGTCCTGGTGTGAGTGATGATTTGTTGTAAAAATCAATGTCTTGTAAGATTGACTGAATCTTTGTCTGTGGCAACAGATTATTTATTTGTGTGCAAATTAGTCTAAATGAGAGAAGTACCAGGTTATGAGTGGCAATATTCACATCATTACAAACAATGACATTTGCTCTCCCCTTTTTATAYTTTAAGTGATCCTAAACTGTCCTGATCCTAAACTGTGTAAACACAGTCCTAAACTATAATCTGTAGTCATAGTGATCCGGCCATGTCAACAAGCTCCGCTTTACCTTGCTATCAGCTGCCATTACTGAGGTCTGTTTGAAATGTCACAACCTAAGAGGGAACTCACGCCTAGGGCTGTTGCGGTGACCGTATTACCAAGAGTAGTCTGATGGGTGACAATATTAGCCTGTCACTTGTGAATTATATATTATCACTTGTGAATGATGCCCAGCATAGGAAACACGGTCTTTTTGCGACTTGTTCGAATCATAGTCGCACACCTCATGTAGCCTAGTCCATATGTTTTAATAAGGTTGGTATCACAACTAAAGTGTCCAAATAACTTCTTAAAATGAAGCACATTAATCTTCTTTACAAGGGGTGTAGAGCCTAACTGGCATACATAAGCAGCGTGTGAGTATCAAGTTTGGGGGAGATAATTTTCACCATAAAAATGCGCCTTTTATAATAAAAGCATTACATGCATAATTGCATTTGTGGTCACTTTTGAGAATGGTGTTTTCCCGCGAATTGATTGCCCTTTTGGAACATTTGCGCTTATTAGCCAACTATCATGTGCACATTGCAACGCTTCTAATGTGAAGAAATAGCCTTACAGTTTATCAACATTAAGCTAAACGTTCTGATCTGTTGCYTCAGCCATGCTGCATAAAACGTTTTTTTTTTATGCTAGTGGTTGTATTCATTTGGGATCTATCGTATCCCACAACTGTCCCAGACTATGTTTGGAATATTTATTTCTCACACAAAAGGACAAGCTGACCAATCGGTCAACTTTTGTACTATGGGGGATAGTAGATTGACATAGGCTAATGCTTTTGCTGTTTAGGCCTACTCATCTTGTTGTCTGACAAAGTAAATATGGACAGTTCTTCCAATATCTTCAATATGCACCTCYGAATTGGATAAGGGTGTGCACAGTTTAGTCCCTGATGTCTGTCTTCACTTGTAGCCTGTGAGAAAGACCTGATTACGTGACGGAGAGCCATGTGAGTGAGAGACGCTTCGGATTGCGCAGCACACTCACGGAAAAGGGCACAACGCTAAATTAACTCTTTAACCACTTAACACAGAATAGCCGCATGTGCGCACTCCCTCAAATCGTTTGGAGAAAATATTTATATTTTATTCAGCTTTGTTCAATTGTATTCTTCATACTTTAAAATAATCCCACGGAATTCTAAGCAAATCTTGTCTACTAAATGAACTAGTGAAGCCCACAGCCATTTGGCATAGACACATCAGGACCAAGCATGTCAAAAATAATTCATGGATTTATTGTGAAGGTGTAGGCTATATTACATGGATTTTTTAGACTTTTTAAAATGGCTTGTAGGTTATGTGTGGGAAGGCAGGAGACACTAAATGTGTTTATGTTAATTGACGGTCAATTACCTTGAGACCGACAGTTATTTGCTTGACAATCACAGGCTGACGAAATTTGGTGACCGCCACAGCCCTACTCACGCCCTCCACTCAATAAAATCAGGGCAGAGTTTTGTGACTGAGGTCATCGATCACAGCAGAGATTTGTACTTTGAGAGCTACAAAGTGGCAATTAAGCCGATGTCTCTATTATTATAGAAAAGCACTGATTCTGTGAGTGGCTGATGACTGTTATCTGTGACTGAGCTACTGTACCTATTAAGAGTTGGTCACACTTACACCAGACTAACTACCAGTAGTATTAGTAATACTGTGTAGTAGTACGAGTAGTATCAGTATGTAATTACACTTGTTGTTCCATTGTAGTTATGGAATAATGACAATGSCATTTTTTAATTGTTAGCAAATGTATGTCAGTTGTCTACCCAYTGGTAACAATAGCTTGGGTAGACTTGGCACCCTTGTTTGTCATGTCTTATCGCGTTGCTGTTAATGCGATTTACTAGAGTGAGCGAGAGAATAGTAATAATAATTCCATAATTTGACAGACACCTAATAGTCTTGCCTGCCAGACTCGTGTGAGGAGAGACTTATATTAGAGATCTCAGTATTATCTGAGCAGTTTTCACAGACTCTGATTGCCTGTCTCTGTTGCTAAGCTACATTACATGTCTCTGTTTATTTCAGTTGTTTAATAATCAGTCTCTGTTGCTTCTCTGCCTCCCTGTGTGTCTACTGTACCCTGTGTGTCTCTCTGTGTCTAACTTCCATGTCTCTCTCTCTCTCTTTCTCTCTGTCCCTGCAGGTTTTGAGCTGCTGTACCAGCCAGAGGTAGTGAGYCTGTACCTGTCTCTGCTCACTGAGAGCCAGAACTACAACACTCTGGAGG
Source organism: Salvelinus sp. IW2-2015 (assembly GCF_002910315.2). Classification (NCBI taxonomy): domain Eukaryota; kingdom Metazoa; phylum Chordata; class Actinopteri; order Salmoniformes; family Salmonidae; genus Salvelinus; species Salvelinus sp. IW2-2015. The sequence goes on from NC_036855.1 coordinate 30,157,999, forward strand.
CTGCAGCAGGGGCCCTGCAGAACCTCAGTGCCGGACAGTGGACCGTGAGTCTCACACATACAACACACACACATTGTAATTAAGGCGATTAAGGTCTCTGAACCTCAATAGGAAGGACCAGTTATCCCGAATGGAGCTCTGCAGTGTCATTACCAAACACTCTCCGTTTGGTTACTGTAGTGAGTAATAAGAGTGTGGTCTCTKGTCCAGCTCAGGGGCCTTATTTTACCATCACTAGTTTAAAGTACGGAGGCTATTCATGCTCTTCCCTTCAGGAATGGAATGTTCATAGTCAATACAGTGGCTATGTTAGGCCTAGAGAACACTGGCATGCTAGCGCCATCGTGATTCAGTTTAACACATTATGTGTCACGCTGTAAACATATCCGTTGCCACGGCATGCATCACTAGGCTCCAGTTGGAGAAACACAACACAACACAACAGACGAGATGTTAGATTGATTTGAACACAGTCCAACTTGTATCTCTTTGTTCATTTAAAACAAAACACTTACCCATAACCTGTACCGTGTGTATAACATGTGTAGGCTACAGTACATGTACACCCTGTATAAACTGTCCCCGTTTTCCTTTTTGCTCTGTTTTCCATCACTGTTCTGCACTGGTGATTTTTTTTTGTTGTATTTTTTTTGTTGTAGTATATATAGAGAAAGATTCCATCCCTCCCTCCATGGTTTTTCATTCAGTTTGAGCTGAGGAGGCTGATCGCCTGTCCACGCTCTAGGGCAGCTGCTAACACGTCAAACCTCTGGCATCYAGGAGATGGACATTACTTGTCCCCGCTCCCGATATCTCAAAGCTTTTCTTTTGTTTTAAATCCTCTTTTCATCTCTTTTCATCCCTTTCTCCCTGCTGCTCCCTAGCTGTTTGACTAGGTGCTGTCTGTTTTTTAGGTTTACTACTGCCACCCAGTGGTCTGGTGTTGCACCAGTTTAATTACATCTCCGGGGGGTAACGGTGTTCAGCAAAGGGGAGCGCTTTCATGTCAAACTTAATGTGTTGTGTTACAGGAAAAGAGAGAGGAAAATGTGTGTTTAATCAGAGACAACAACCAAAAACGGTCAAATCCAGAAATCAACTGTTGGCTGTGCTACTGTACAATAATAGAGTCTGTGGGAAAGCGGGCGTGCAAGCAGGCTGGTGTGTGTGTCTGTATTGGCTGATATTATTCTCTCTACATAGACTGGTTATCCATAGCCAGCATGAATGAATGAATGAATGACATTTTATGTTCGTGTCAAATCGTCAATTGGCAACCCATCCCATATAGGATTTTTTTTTTAAATAGAAAGGTCACTTGAACCCTGTCTGACACAAAGAGAAGATTCATATTGGAGGCAATCCTATACCCAATCTGTTCCCTCTCTGTCCCCAGTGGTCCAACTACATACGAGCCACTGTGAGGAAGGAGAAGGGTCTTCCCATCCTGGTGGAGCTGCTGCGTTCTGATGCTGACAAGGTGGTCCGAGCCGTGGCCATCGCCCTGCGTAACCTCTCCATCGACCGCCGCAACAAAGACCTGATCGGTACGATCACTGACCACATAACCTGACCACACATGGTCAACACAAGGCCTCTCTGTAGGGCAAACAGAACAAGGTTGGGATAAAACACTTCGGAATACGTTGAGATTGGATAGCTGTTAATGAGGATAAGAATATGATTGTTGAACCTGTGTATGTCTTTTGCTGAATAGGAATGTGTAATCTACTTATTGTAGATAAGAATGATTGTGGATTAGTCCAAATTTTAATTGCTTGATATCGAACATTTTGTACAATGCCCTCTGCACCCTGCCTTTTGACCCCTGCCCTGTAGGGAGCTATGCCATGAGGGACCTGGTGAGTAACCTGCCCAGTGGTCAGCAGCGGCCAGCCAAGAACCTGGAGGAAGATACAGTGGTGGCCATCCTCAACACCATCCACGAGATTGTGACGGACAGCTCCGAGAACGCACGCTCCCTCATCCAGGCCCAGGCCATCGAGAAACTGGTGGCCATCAACAAGACAAGGTAGGATGATGGCACAGTACAGACCAATACAATACATTTCTTGACTTCTTGTTTTTATTGTTGTATTGTTTGTGTGTTTGTGTTGTATTTGCTAGACATTCTACTGCACTGTTGGAGCTAGTAACGCTGCACCTGCTAATAAAATCWAAGTTGATTGGTTGCGTACACAGATTTGCAGGTGTACACAACCAATGAACTTTGATTGCGATTTGATTTACAACATAGTACAGCGCAGTACAACAGAGCATAAGGCAGTCAAACAATTGAATGGTTTTCACATTAGCTATACTATACCCGTTTGCAAGTACAGTAATGACTACATGTGCCATGGGCCTCCCTCCCCATGAGAGAGGTGTCCATCCTTTTTTTTTTGTCTTTTTTTTTGTCTTTAAATGCAATTAATAATATAGTCACATTAATAATATACAGTATATTCTGCAATCACTCAAGAACCAGGATTGTCTGCTGCTGGCCATGTGCAATGTAACGACCCCGTGCCTTTTCACGTCCTCCAGGATGGGCGTTAATGGCCTTTTTAATAATATAAAGTGCTATAAGCTGGATTCCTTGTCATATCATTTCGATCTGTAGAACATGACTTTGATTGAATAGATAAGCCCGTATCGTGTAGTGTCTGGTTTCCATCAAACCTACTATAGTGCACTTCACCGGAATACTAAGTACTATGAATAGGAATTCAAGAGATGTTTGAAAGATTTCCCAGTTTCCACTTTATTTCATATCACTGTCCTCCATTTTCCATTGACTGATCTGATCTACTTGATCAAGTCAGCGGGAGACGATAATGTCTCTTTTGACAATGTGTCATTCTACAACCTATTGATGATTTTAATTACGATTAGTTTCCAATGAGGATTTTACACCCGTACTTTATTGAATAGCGTTAGGTTCAAAGTCGGGCACCAAAGGAAGCTCYAACTATATTTAGCACACCATACAGGTCACACAAGCTCATATGTTTATACCTTCCAATTAGGCCCTCCTATATCTAGGATGAACAATCAGTCTCTGTTGCTGGGCAGGAACTGAGTCTGTTCCTCATGTTGGGGAAAACGTTGTGCCCCTCCATGCCTTTAACAGGGCTTCTTATCAGTCAGGAGAGGCCTTGAGTTATTGGGAGTACACATTCCTAATTGTCTTACTGCAGTCCACTAAATAATTACACTTTTCACATGCAAAAAGCTTAAACCTAACATGCTGACCAGACCGGACACGTCGCGTGCGCGAGCGTCGCAAAATAAATTTAGAAACCCATGTTATTCAATTATTGCACCCACACTGCTTGCGCGCGCCAAGGAGCGTCTGCGACACCAAGGGCTAAAATAGATGTCGTTCCTATTTCTGACGCAGATTGCGCTGCAAGTCCTGCCTCTCCCATCTCCTCATTGATTTATAAAACTCGCATTGGTTTATAGAAGCAGGTATCCACGTGCCATCTCCTCACTGGTTAATAGAAGCAGGTACCCACGTGCCATCTCCTCATTGGTTATACCCACGTGGGTGATAGAAAGACGAAAACTGTTTTGCCGGTAGTCGTGGTAATACAATGAAAGTTTAGATGCGATCACCATATAATTTAAACGATGAAAAAGCCTGGAAGGAGGAGAGATGACTAGAAACGATTCGGTTGGCCGTTTTATATGTGGATTAATTGTCGGAGTAGAGATCCTTGTCCATTTCAGGTAAAATAACAACTCAAGGTTTATATCCCAGGACAAATTAGCTAGCAACAGCAAGCTAGCTAAACAGGACAAATTAACGTTCGCTAGCAAGTGCAAGCTAACTAGCTAAAATACCATACATGTTTAATGCTTTTCGACCTGTCCCCAAATGAATGTCATTGGTTCAGAGTTTGTTTMGATATTTTAACCTGCGTGTCGTGATCGCGTTTGGTGTGGGGGGGGCAAAATAAATTTATGCACGATAGCGCACGATGGCGCACGCGCGCAGCCGGTTTGGGCAAGGTGTAACATTCAATCTTTAAGAATATATAAAAGTGATATCTTCATACTAAGTATGTAGTGATATAAACCAGTAAAGATGTAAGCCGYTGTTATAGACCAGTCATGATGGTCTACCAGCTGGTACTCCAGACACATGGCTCCTCTTCATCCCTCGTGGGATCATTCTGGCCTCTGAGACACGCCCCCTTTGTACTTTCCCTCTGCCCAAATACAATGCCKGTTAGATTATTCCATCTAACCAATAACATGAGCATTACTGCTGCTAGGCTAATTATACAATTATAAATGGACTAAAACGGGCTCAAGTCAAATAGTCTCCAACAATACCAAATAAATGTGTTTTCCCTAAACCCATGAGATTYACTTTGAAGTGGAGAACCCCTCCCCCCAATGTAATTAACACTAAGGGCTAAGGAGTACTTAATTAATTGAATGAAAGGAAATGTGTGCGGCCATTGGGGTGTGAATTAAAAGCAAGTTCCTGGGGCCATCAGTGGGAATAGATGGATGATGGCTTTGAATGTGAGATTGATTGCATTCGGCTCCAGCCTCCACTAGCTGCCGGCATTGGTTGGGTCCAACGTCTTGGGTTGTGTTCACTACACTACCGGAGCTTGTTCAATAAACACGTTTTTGTTGCAGAAACGTTTTCCACTGCTAAATGTTTTGCTATGGTCTGCACTAATGACCGCGACCCTGCTTTTCCCCCTGTCTCGCTCAGCCAATCACCACGTGAGAACAAGGCTGCCTCCCACGTGCTGCAGACGGTGTGGAGCTACAAGGACCTGAGGAACGCCCTGACCAAGGAAGGATGGAATAAGAGCCACTTCCAGGTACACGGCTGTGTAGAAGAACGTGCACGCACGCACATGCACACACATTCACACACATCCACAATAAGTACACGTGTGTCCCTACTCTCTCCCTCTCAGCTTACAGCGAGCGGCGCCCCTAAAGCAGCCAAGAACGGCAAGCCAGGCTACGACGACACTACCCTGCCCCTGATGGAGAAGAACCAAGGTCAGTCTGTGACGGCAGGCGAGACTGGGGATCCTCCGGGCCTGGCCTACTGTGGTGAACTGAGTGAGGAAACCATAGATAATATAACTGCTCTGAATCTATGGAGGAAACCGCTGGTGTGTGCATCAGAAGTCTTGATTCGAATGAGTGCTGAGGAGGATGGCTCTATCTGGACTTTGTTTTGTGTGTTCTCACTCATAGCCATAATACGCACTTTAGGGGRGCTGTGCTTGAAACCTTTCGCCCTCATTGTTCTGCTTCGTGGCTTGGTGATCTTCATGTGCTGTAGTCAGTACAATTGGGATGGTGTGGAGAATGATGCATCATGGGTAGATTTATCTAATCCAATAGTGTGTTCCAAATGCAAATCCAAGCATGTAGAGTAGGATATGAAGTAGGGTGTCAAGCCGGCCCACAGGAATAATATTTTTGAGGGGGGGGTGTTTAAAAAAACACTCTAGGCCACTCTTGAACGTCTAAAAGTAGATCAAAACTATGAAGGAATTATAATGAACCTATAGGTTTTCAAATAGCTGTCATTTTTCTGGCCTGAATCTGAAATCCAGATGTGACCCTCGAGCCAAAATTATTGCCCAACCCTGACATAAAGGGAGGTACTGTAGCAGCCTAATAAACAAAACATCTCATTGACAGAGGAGTCGAGGGCATGACAGCACTTTTGTCTTCTTGTTTCTGGCCTTGTGACTTTTTTCCCCCAACCATGCATACACATGAGGTGCGGTTGTCATTCACACCCATTCTCAYCCTGCCTGCGTTACTGGTTAAGTGTATCAGCAGACAGTGACTGAGGACCATTGGCCTGAAAGCAACATTGGCTCGTGAATCAAACCAATTGTGTGTGTGGTGCTCATGATTAAAACGGCATATAAATGCTTTTCAGGCACCAAGAAAAATGGAAGTGGTGATATGATACCTATGGACGAGCTTGGTCCAGGTAAGACCGAGTTTGCATGACCTCAATCGCCGACGACGAACGCTAGTAGTCCCAGATGCAATGTTCTGATCTCTAGGGACTACAGACAGTTCTAGAACCCCAACAACACCACCAATGCCCAAATGGAAATTCTAAAAAAAAATTGTAGGGTAKATTTTTTGCAGTATTTGGAATGAACAAAGTTATTCATTGTTAGGATACTGTAACAGAAGACAGTGCAATACTGTTTTACTTATGATGCTGTATGCAAGACCCTTCTCTTAACAAGAGATTTAACAAGAGGTATAAGGATGGGCGCTAATTCAGTAGAACAGATGGCAACAGGAAGTGTGGGCTATTTTCTGATTTTAAATGTTTTCCTCAGTGCTCCTCTTTTCAATGAAAATGCAAACAATTGTCTTGTTTCCTCTCTAACTAATGAGTTCTTCCTCTACGTCAGATGTGCGCCACTCCAGTCCTGGAAGGCTGCATGCAGCTAGTCTACTGTAGTTTCCATCCAAGCATTTAACAGRGATATCCTTCTGTGATCTTCTCTCGCTCTCTCATATTAGATGGCTACTCCACCATCGACCAGAGAGACAAGGACTGCAAGTACAAGAGCGGTGGAGACGGGTCAGTGGACCTGACAGAACGGGAGCCATTGAAGGTACTTCTGGTCTAGACCCACCCGTTACGGCCCATCTACAGCTACACTGACTAGTGGATCAGGCTATTAAAGCACACAAGTCGCGATGCTCCGTTTCTGTTAAGATAGCCTAAACCCGTCTCTCTTAGTGCCCTTGCCCACATGCCCATGCCAGGCTCTTTCTAAGGAAGGAGTTAAGCAGCAGTTGATGTCGTCTGTCGAGCCGAGTGCCACTCATCTAGCAGTCCAATTTACTGGATGCAGACAGCAGATCATTGAGCGTAAGCTTTGTGATTGTGAAAGTAATTCATGTGGGACTGGTTAAGTCCTGCTCCTCCATCTAGAGAGAGAGAGACTCACAGGAATATCTGGTAGTGAAGAACTAGAGGTGGTTCGATGGGTCAAACATGCTAACACAGCTAGACTTAATGAATAGAGTTACCATGACTTCAGACTAATAGAATGTGAAAGAGATGTTTACACATTTTGCTGTCCTCCTCTATAGTCCCCCCCAAGTTGCTTCTTGAGATGATTATAATTATAGGACTCAAAACAGGGTTGGGGAATAACTGATTACATGTAATCAGTTGCATGTAATATGATTACAAAAAACCTTTTAGCTGTAATCAGCTACATTACCAGCCAGTGGCGGTTCTAGCTTGTATGACTCCCTGGGTGAACCCCCCTTCATTCTGCACTAACTGTCATTTTTATTGGAACAACACAAATAAATAATCATAACATTTAAAACTATAAAAAATATATACAAAAATAAGACTTATAAATATCAAAAAGAAGTCACAAAGACGAATGGAAACAAYTTTGTGTTGATTTGGCACTCGAGCATCAATACATTACCCATCCCCCAACACTGTCAACCAAGAGTCAAGACTAAACCAATTCACCTTGGTGGTGTGCAGACTGGTTTTATATTATTCTTAATGATTTCGCACAAACCAGYAAAAAAATGCAACAATATGTCTGTGAAACTATATGTTCACAGTATTATGAATGAATTGTGGTTTATTTGGTAGCATTTCATAGTGTGACTGATTTTACTAATTGCATTAGCACTGTACGAAGTTAGAGGTGCTCTATTTGATAGATTCGCCCGCTCCCCCTACCTGGGGCTTCCAGTGGGTAGACCTGAGGTCAACCTACCCCCGCCCCCCTCCCCATCTGAGTGGGAGACTTTCCCAGGCAGTAGCCTGCCTAGCTCACAAACTAGAATCAGGGTGCCCACTCCGACAAGGTTAATTGACCCACACTCCCACATGGTGACATATCATTGATGTGACGTGCAAATGAGCGATAGAAAACRGATCGCGCAAATGTCACCATTCTGATTATTTTTGTGCGGGCGCCCCGTGCCGCCCTGGGCAGVTGCCTATGTCGCCTGTACCTAAATCCACCACTGTTACCAGCTAATGTATTGTAATCTGATTAGATACTAGAAAGCTAGATGATTAGTTATTGGATTACTTTTAAATTTAGAACTGGTATTTGCTGAAAAAATACATTGACACTTTTCTGTTTTCTCAATGACATTCAATTCCACATTGGATAAAGTTTACGTTTGTTCCACCTGAGCGAGACCACTATGATGACACACCAAATGTGTTTGATGTATCCTTCTTGTTTTCTTCTAATGCCTCTTAAGGGGAAAGTAATCTAAAAATTACATTACTGATTACAATTTTGGAAAGGTAACTAGTAACTCTAACGGATTCAATTTAGAAAGTAACTTTCCCAACTCCGAACTTCAACTAACACGGTTATCCGACCGCAGCTGTTTTTTGGTCTGAAGATGACATAAATAAGTGCTTAGTGTGTAACTGGCAGCTATGCAGCCTGGAGACACAAATGCTTGTGTCTCCAGAAGCAAATTAGAACACAAAGTCCTGCAAAACCTCCAGAAGCAAATTAGCTGTCAGACAGGACTAGAGGTGGCAGATATGTCCTCTGATGCCTACAGCCCCACCCCCCTTGTTTTGAATTGACTTAAGCACAGAAATAATCAACTGCTCAACCCTGCTTTCTACACCTCCAGAAGGCTGATACCCAAAATGGTGTTTTGCTGTTTGAACTGCTTTGTCCCCCTCTGTTTGTTTGCATGCGTAATTTCGTTTCTTGTTTCTAATCGCCTTTTTCGGACTCTAAAAGCTTCCTTTATGCTAKGGAACTAACCCTGGCATTCCACTCCTCTGTAAAGACTATATTTATTGACCTCTTTGATTTGCTGTTAACCCCTTCTCCCGTTGCTGCAGAATGACACAAATACGAAACACTATGTCAGGAGTAACAGGCCTGCAGTCAATCTGGTGGATGCTTGTGACGTTAAACCTCAGCCTGTTGACTCCTGGGTCTAAATGCATGCATGGTAGGTCTTACAAATGTTTGTTTTCCACTTTTTGGATTGTTAGTCTTTTTGTTTGCTCCACCACCTTTCTGTTTTAGCCCTCACACACTTCACTGCTGGTTTGTTTATGGTTGGCCCAGAGTAGTTGGCTTATGACACCAAACCTCATTTTGTCTGTGCTTGGCCAGGCTCGACTGGCTTGGACTGTCTGTGCTTGGCCAGGCTAGCCTTGGCTAGCTACTCCGAGGTTCTCTGGCTTGGCTGTATGACCGTGTGTGCTAGGCTAGCTGCTCTGGGTTTGCTTCGTTACAGCTCATTATACAGGATCCTCTCATCACTCGCTCATATCTGTCCTCCTGTCCCATCACTAATCGCTGAGTGTTTCTGCTGTGGGTGAGAAGCTGTGGTAGGTGGCTGATCATCAACAGCTCTTTGGAAGCAAAGGGCTGTGTCTGTCTTCATTGCTGTTAGTCTCAATATTCTCTCGTTGCTCTCCCATCACTCTCATCCTCCTAGGTGAAATGTAAGGGATCAGCTATACAGCTTTGATTGACTCCTCATGTCTGAAAAGAAAAATGATTATCAGCACACAATTGACAATACGGCTTTTTAAAATATTTTGATCATCACATGATCTTGTCAAGTCAATGCTAATGAACAAAAAAACATATCTAATCTAACAATGACATGCTTAAAATTGACATTAAGTCAATCATGTAAGACAGGATAATCATACGAAAGGCCTTCTTCACTATTGTATTTATTAGGGATCCCCGTTTGCTGCTTCCAAGGCAGCAGCTTCTCTTCCTGGGGTCCAAACACATTAAGGCACTTACATCACACATAAAACAAAAGATAACAGTACATCATATAACATTATTACACCACTACATATCTACAATACAAATTGTATAATACCACCATCCAACAATATTACAATGTACATGTGTGTGTGGATTGTGAAGAGACCTCTGGTGGCGTGTTTTGTGGGGTATGCATGCGTGTCAGAGCTGTGTGCAGGTAGTTTAAACAGACAGGTCGGTGCATTCAGCTTGTCAACACTTKATTTGTGTGTTAATCAAGCTGTCTTTTTGTAGCTGCCATTCAAACATCTCTCTGTCTTTTGTCTCCATTTTACATTGGATTTGACATCTTTCAAGCATGTAGGAATATTGATTTATGTATTTTAGTATTGTGATTTTGAGTTACTGTAATACCACTTGGTCACTGTGCCCTCTGACTTACTGTAGAAGCTTGATTATTCAACTGCTTAAAAAACCTGGCCTGCGTCCCATGGCACCCTATTCCTTTTATAAGCGCCCTATTATTGACCAGGGCCCATTTGGTTTTGATCAAAAGTAGTGCGCAAAGTAGGGTGCCTTTTGGGACGCYTCCCCTGCTCTACATAGGAGTTCAGATCTGACATAATCACCAGTGTCCCCCTCTCGCTCTGTTTTGTTCTGTGTTCTAGGCTTAAATAACAACAGCGCAACATCTCAACTAGATGAGGATCTCCCATGTCATCACTGTCATAACACATGGAGTTTATTTTGATGTTGACTCGCCAGCAGATAGACTTTGTAAATGAAAGAGAGAGAGAAACAAAACAACAAAAGTGATCATCCATCAGCCAATGTTTCATGCTTTTTGAATCAGCAAATGAAATGTATAGAACAGAAAATAAAAAATGACTACTTCTACTACTACTCGTATCTACATTCCCACTGGATGGACAAACATAGTATACACGAACATGAGGACTGACTGGAGCAGCTCTGGTGTCAGGATGGAAGAATGGAGCCAGTTATCCTCCTAGAGATACAAGTGATCTAAAGCTCTATCTTTATGGTTACTCTAAGGATGGCTGCTGGTGGTGTGAGGCAGGAGAGAACGTTATGTTTGTTGATTCTACTGCTTGCAAAGGTGGAGGGAAAGGGGAAAGAGAAAATTAACTATTTAATTTTCATGTCAAAATGAAGTTTGCTTCCAATTGTTTATTTCCATGTAACAATTTAGCTTTTTGTTTCCATTTTATTTTTGTTTGTCTTTCCTCGAGGCACTGTAAATTGTATTTGTTTGTAATATTGTTTTTCTTTTGCTGGTCTGTCTTTTTCATTTTAGTTTGAAGAAGTGTGGACTGGTGTGGTAGATGGCAGATGAATGTTGGTGTGGTTTTAAGTTGGGGACTTGATGCTTGAGCGTCGCTTAAAGGAGCTGTAGCAGACTCCACAGATACGCTTTTCACACGCGAAGGCTCTCAAACACATTTGGCATACAATGGTTCACTGTGTTTCTTTAAGTGCACTGGGATCATTGCTGTGCAACGCATAGGGGACTGACTGGGTGCTGATTCAGTTCATAAACCCACAAGAATTTCACACACCTGCAAGTGTTGATTGGAGTTAGGGAAGTGAAATTACATGTACATTTGGTTGGGTTACTTATAGCTGTTGAGTAAAACAAAATGAAAATATATTTTCTGAATCGATAGTCGTGGTTGTTTGCTGAAGGTATATGATTTACTCGGTTGGTTGCTATTTGCCATTGATGTGTAATAAAGTTGAATAGGATATAAGACATTTTGTTTATAAATGGATTGCGTTTATGAAGGAAGGGAGAGGATTATGTGAAGTACACTGAACAAAAATTTAAACAAAACATTCAACAATTTCAAAGATTTTGCTGAGTTACAGTTCAGATATGGAAATCAGTCAATTTAAATTAATTAATTGGGGCCTAATCTATGAATTTCACATGACTGGGCAGGGGTGCAGCCATGGGTGGGCCTGGGAGGGCATAGGCTCACCCCTTGGGAGCCAGGTCCACCCACTGTAGAGCCAGGCCCAGTCAATCAGAATGAGTTTTACCCCACAAAAGTGCTTTATTACAGACAGAAATACCCCCCCCCCCCCCCCCCCTTCTGAAGAAGCTGGATGTGGAGGTCCTGGGCTGGGGTGGTTACATGTGGTCTGCGGTTGTGAGGCCGGACGTACTGCCAAATTCTCTAAAACGAAATTGGTGGCGGCGTATGGTAGAGAAATTAACATTAAATTATCTGGAAACAGCTCTGGTGGACATTCCTGCAGCCAGCATGCCAATTGTGTACGCTCCCTAAAAACTAAAGACATCTGTGGCATTGTGGGACAAAATTGCACATTTTAGAGTGGCCTTTTATTGTCCCCAGCACAAGGTGCACTTATGTAAGGATCATGCTGTTTAATCAGATTCTCGATATGCTACATCTGTAAGGTGGATAGATTATCTTGACAAAGGATAAACTGCTCACTTACAGGAATGTAAACACATTTTTGCAAAACATTTGAGAGAAATAATATTTTTGTGCCTATGGAATGTTTCTGGGATCTTTTATTTCAACTCATGACACATTGACCATCACTTTACATGTTGTGTTTATATTTTTATTCAGTGTACATGCTCCTGTTGTCAAAGGGTAGAACCTGAAAGCGTTATATATTTTTGTTGGTTTTATAAATGTATATTAGGGTCAAAGAAAAGKAAAAKAAAAYAAKAAAAYAAAAACAAGACAAACTTAATTGTGTACTCATAACAGGTCGTTTCGGAAGCACATTCATTGGATAAAGGATCACCATGTTTGTAAACAGAAATAACTACATAATTTAGGTGTGTATCAAATATGTAGAGTCATGTTAATTACATATTTATATTTTGTACTGTCAAAATTGAAAAAAGAAGACATTTATCTTCAGCTTTTTTTTAAAGGTGTGATGGACTGATGACCTGGTCTCCAAATCTTTGTAGGATATTAGGGAGGGGGAGAAAGAGAGGGGAAGTGGATAGTTCAGCAGGGGTCACTCAAGAGAAGGATGGGTGGATGCAGCAGCAGGGATAGACAGCAGTGCTAGAATTCCATTTCATTTCACACTGCAATTATATAGTCGCTGATAACCTAAAAACGTGCTTTGATTTTGCCAATGCATCTTTAAAGAACTATTTGAAACCAGCATGAGCAAATGTACAGATGTTTATATATTCTTTAAGTGCCAGTTTTTGTGGTGTAATTGGATATTCAAGTAATTCACATCCGCAGAGAACAGAGGGGAGCAGTTTCATGTGGTTCAAGGCAGAATTTGCATCACATTGTACAAAGTATACAAAGTCTGATTTTATTATATTTTTTGTTCTCTCTAGAGGCAGTTGAAATGTAGTAGAAGATTACGCCGTTGTCTTTTAAAGGGACAAAAGACAAGCTAAACTGCACGTGGGTAAAGATTTAGTAGTGGTGTTGTGATTCGTCTTTCTCCATCTCCATGTGGACACTGCACTATGAACCTTCTCTCTCCCAATCCTGGGACTAGTGAGGGGGGCCTCCACTACAGAACAGCTCAACTCATGCGTCGGCTATAGGAGAATGGCATGTGCCTGCGTCTGAGTTTCTTTGTGATGTGATTTTATAAAGCTTGCATATTTTACACTGTGTTTACAAAGACTTATGTGATAAAATAAAGATTAAAAAGTACATGTATTAACTTTTGATTTCAGAGAAAAGTAACGTAATAATGTAAACGTTCTCCATGTTGACATACGTCCTCAGAACTATGTGCTTTTCATTGGATTATTCATCTCTGACTGTCTATTCCTGACTGCATTTTGGAGTACACAACCAAAGGAACTGCCGTTGTATTTATATACATATGAAAGTAGTCCAGGAGCTTGTTTGTGGATGTACAACTAATTGTACATTTACTAAACAAGATGCTGTGAAAGAAATGCAAGAAAATGGGGCAGAAATTGAATCAAAGGGGCAAGACCTACCTGTGTAGACATCACTGATTCAAACTCTTCAAAATAAAGTAACTGTATCAGTAGCAAATGTGTTTGTAACTATCATGTGCCTTAACCTTTTCCATGGTAGATCAAGAAAATGTGTTTTATATCATGCTTTATCCTCCCTCCGCCCTCATCCCTTTCTCTGTTTACCTCTTTTCTCTTTGTCAGGCTCCCTATCCATCTCTCCCTTCCCCCTACTTTCACACACTCACACATTCACCCACTCTGTCCTCAGTGTAGTCTAGACTGTTGGTGGATATTTGCCTTGTATTACATTGAATTATAAACTTTTAAAAGATGGAGACATAAAAAATGGTTTGATTTCATAGAGTAAGTTGTTATTGCTTTCGTAGCTATCAGAGCGGTGCCACAGTGACATAATGTATTATGTTAATTTTACTAATACCCAGAGGCAAGTGTTATGCTTGTTTAAATAATGGAAAAAATACAGATTTGTAGAGTATAAATTTGGTGTGTTTTCAATAAACCATGCCTGGAAAGAACATGTTGACTGTGTATGTTTGTTTGGTATTCCGCACAAATGCAAGGATATACAGCTTCATGTATTTTACCTGAAGCCGAAACACGAATGTATTGCAGAAAGTTGTCACTATTCTCTTATATAGCTTRCTTGTCTGCATGGTTTAATGAGACCTGATTTAATCTATATAAAAAAAACATGCTAATACCAAATCAGTTACTGTTTGGAATCCAACAATGTAAATATTCCTATTTTAAGTCATATTTCACAAACTCCTCCTGTATTTTTAATTTCTTGTCTAAGCCTGACCTAGTCTATCAAATGTACGTATTTATTACGTAGCTACTACAGTAGCAATTTATTTTATGTTCTATTTCCAACACTACAACGCCATTTCAACTTTGCAACATTTGACAACGTTGCGTTAGTGAATGTGCCTCACATACGTAAAATAGGTCAGGCAGATTTCCAGACGCCTATGACTCGGTGAAGGTCCTTTTGTAATAACAACATGGCAGCCTTATGTAGAGTCAGACACCGGTGGAAACGCACCAACTGCATTCAACTTCTTACGAGAAACTTGACTGGTAGGGAGGTTGTTGCCATATTACTAGTTAGCTTGTGACAAGCTGACAGATTATCGCACAGCGTTTCGTTTTTTTGTTTGCTACACTACAGTGGCTAACATGACCCTGCTAACGTTAGCTAAGCTACCTGTCACTGCCAAACAAGCTGTCAGTGTGAAGTATTCCTTGTCGACATTACGTGTCTTTGGTAGAATAACATGTTATTTTCAAATGCCCTTCACTATGCACTTGTCAGCTTGGTTTCTAGATGAGTAACCTCAGGCATATATTCTGGCTCTGTTTATTATGGTATTACTATCAGCATTGTCCAATAGAGATTGAATGGCATGGCGTTTGGTTTGTTACAGGAACATTTGACTATGATCTCGTCGTTATTGGTGGTGGCTCTGGGGGTCTGGCTTGTTCCAAAGAAGGTGAGTGTCTCAATCTCAGCATTAGTATTACAATACGTTATGAGCTAGGGATTTACCTTTTGTTTAGTCGGTGTTCTTGAACTAACTTTCACTCCGCGTTGAGGAACGTAGCGCCCAAGCCTATTTCTATGGGCAGAAGCACTGTTAATGACAAACTGTTCAAACCCCTCTTGTTTGCTGAGAGAACATGTTGCAGGTTTAAAGCTTATTTCCTGCAGTTCTATACATTTGGTCATTTGTCTTGTGTGTTCATATGATATTTGAGTAGGTCAAARATTGCAACAAAGTCAATGGGCTAAAAAAACGTTAGCTGACATGGGCTAGTTGATCTTGACAATTCTGACAAGTTACAAATAGGGCTCTACGGTCTGCAATGATGGACATGACTAGAGGAAAACGGATGATGCACTACCCAATTTCGAAATTGCACCGTGTGCATTCTACTATTACAACTTTAAGTAGTCCATTAAATGATGTCAAATATAAGTGGTTAAGTACAGATACACAAAAAAACACTACTTAAGTACTACTTTCCACCACTGGGAACCACTGTTCTTGAGGATAGTATACAATCATGTACCCCAGATGGTTTGTTACCAGGTTGACTGGCTCAATGGACCCTTATATGGGAAGGTTCTCTATGTGGGATAATGTCTAATTCACAGGAGGATGGTGGCACCTTAATTTGGGAGGACAGGCTCGTGGTAATGGTTGGAGTGGAATGGTATCAAACACATGGTTTCTATGTGTTTGATGCCGTTGCATTCGCTCCTTTCCAGCCATTATTATGAGCTGTCCTCCCCTCTGCAGCCTCCACTGGTCTAATTGCAGCTTTAGTGAACGTGACGATTGACCAAAACATCATGTACTTTGTTTTCAGCGGCTCAGCTAGGACAGAAAGTTGCTGTGTTAGATTATGTGGAGCCGTCAGTTAAAGGTAAGAGAAATGTTATACTGACTGGACATTCCATCATAATCAGCTTGACTTGAACCGTAAACGCATTTTTCCTTCCTTCTCTCAGAGTAAAGAAACAGTATGCATGTTGTGACCAATCTGCATGAATATTGAAGATAAACCAAAAATCTCATGCTTCCCTTTCAGGTACTAAGTGGGGCATTGGTGGTACGTGCGTGAACGTGGGCTGCATTCCCAAGAAGCTCATGCACCAGGCTGCTCTGCTGGGCACAGCTCTGAAAGACGCTCAGAAATATGGCTGGCAAATCCCCGGGCCCATCTCCCATGACTGGTAAATCTCAATAGTARGAGAACAATGGAAACCTGTGGATATGCACATTTCATGAACTATTTTGGAAAGCAATAGCAAAATTCTTGAATTCCCATCACGATTTAATAAATAAGATATATACAGTACCCCCAAGCCATAAGACTCCTGAACATCTAATCAAATGGCTACCCAAATMATGTGCATTGCCCCCTCCCCTCCCCCTCTTTTACACCGCTGCTACTCTCTGTTATCATCTATGCATAGTCACTTTAATAACTCTACCTATATATACATATTACCTCAACTAACCGGTGCCTCCGCACATTGACTCTGTACTGGTACCCCCCTGTATATAATCTCGCTATTATTTTACTGCTGCTCTTTAATTACTTGTTACTTTTATTTCTTATTCATATTTTTTTAAACTGCATTGTTGGTTAGGGGSTTGTAAGTAAGCATTTCACTGTAAGYTCTACTACACCTGTTGTATTCGGCGCATGTGACTAATAACATTTGATTTGATTTTACCAGTCAAAAGTTTGGACACCTACTCATTCAAGGGTTTAAAAAAAAAAGTTTACTATATTGTAGAATAATAGTGAAGACATCAAAACTATGAAATAACACATGGAATCTTGTAGTAACCAATATAATTTAAATTTGAGATTCTTCAAAGTAGCCACCCTTTACCTTGATGACAGCTTTGCACACTCTTGGCATTCTCTCAATCAGCTTCACCTGGAATGCTTTTCCAACAGTCTTGAAGGAGTTCCCACAAATGCTGAGCACTAGTTGACTGCTTTTCCTTCACTCTGCGGTCCAACCCATCCCAAACCATCACAATTGGGTTGAGGTCGGGTGATTGTGGAGGCCAGGTCATCTGATGCACCACTCAATCAATCTCCTTCTTGGTCAAATAGCCCAGGCTGGGTTGGGTCATTGTCCTGTTGAAAAACAAATGATAGTCCCACTAAGTTCAAACCAGATGGGATGGCGTATCGCTGCAGATTGCTGTGGTAGCCATGCTGGTTAAGTGTGCCTTGAATTCGCAAAAAATCACTTGGTGTCACCAGAAAAGCACCATCACACCTTCTCCTCCGTGCTTCACGGTGGGAACCACACATGCGGAGATCATCTGTTCACRTACTCTGCATCTCACAAAGACACAGCGGTTGGAACCAAAAAATCTCAAATTTGGACTCATCAGATCAAAGGACAGATTTCCACAAGTCTGATGTCCATTGCTRGTGTTTCTTGGCCTAAGCAAGTGTCTTCTTCTTATTGCTGTTATTTAGTAGTGGTTTCTTTGCAGCAATTCGACCATGAATTCCTGATTCACGCAGTCTCCTCTGAACAGTCCTCTGAGGCTGGTAACTCTAATTAACTTATCCTCTGCAGCAGAGGTAACTGTGGTGGTCCTCATGAGAGCCAGTTTCATCATAGCGCTTGATTGTTTTTGCGACTGCACTTGAAGAAACGTTCAAAGTTATTTACATTTTCTGCATTGATTGACCTTCATGTCTTAAAGTAATGATGGACTGCTGTTTCTGTTTGCTTATTTGAGCTGTTCTTGCCGTAATATGGACTTGGTCTTTTACCAAATAGGGCTATCTTCTGTATACCACCCCTACCTTGTCACAACACAACTGATTGTCCTAAACGCATTAAGAAGGAAAGAAATTCCACAAATTCCACAAATTAACTTTTAACAAGGCTCACCTGTTAATTAAAATGCATTCCATGTGACTACCTCATGAAGCTGGTTGAGAGAATGCCAAGAGTGTGCAAAGCTGTAATCAAGGCAAAGGGTGGCTACTTGGAAGAATCTCAAATATAAAATCTATTTTGATTTGTTTAACACTTTTTTTTGGTTACTACATGATTCCAGATGTGTTATTTCATAGTTTTGATGTCTTCACTATTATTCTACAATGAAGAAAATTGTAAAAAATAATGAATGAATAGATGTCAACTTTTGACTGGTACTGTATATATWWTTTTTTTTACCCATAGTCATTACTAGGTTAAATGTTGGTCAATGTTTTGGATTGATAAGCATTCAACACTAAGGTTAATGGACCCTTACATGTGCCATCTAGTGGTAATGTATCAGTAAGACATGATGGGGGGGATTTGACCTTGGCTGTACATTCAATTAATTATTTTGACATTTTAGTCATTTAGCAGGAAAGACATTCAGACGCTATTGTCCGGAGCGATTTACAGTAGCTTGTGTTTACATTTTGGGTTATTTTTCATACTGGTGCCTCGTGGGAATCAAACCCACAACCCTGGCATTACTAACGCCATGCTCTACCGACTGAGCCACCCGGGAGGACTACATGGTGTCAGCACTACATGGGTGACTCTCACGCAGCTCAACATAGGTCGTCTTTGTGGTGAACTGAGGAATATTCTTTGAATAACACACTTCAGATTACTCACAATCCACCAAGTTTATTAGCTAATTTAACGACGAATGCTTGCCACGTAATGGACACTGAGTGAAAATGCGCATTGTTTTATTTTGTCTTATCACAGATGCCTGTCCTATACCATGTGTTTTTCTCCAGGAGTACCATGGCAGAGGCTGTGCAGAACCACGTCAGGTCCCTCAACTGGGGTCACCGTGTCCAGCTTCAGGACAAGTGAGTGACTCCTCCTTACCTACAGCCACTTTAGATCATAGATTCTGTTGTCGACTTGAGCAGTGATTTAAAAAAAATATATATATATATATAAAAAAAATACACATGCATACCTGTGTTTTGCAGCCCTTTTTTGTTATGACCTGTTGGTACACAGAGGTTAGAGCGGTTCGGGGATAAATTGTAAATAAATTGGACGCAGTGCTCTGACTGAATGGCTACAGGGATAAACAGGTGTTTCCATGCCTGTATGTGCCCATACTCTCACAACCGATGTATACATTGTGCAACCAAATCTCATATTTATTATACCCAGTTTCATTGAAAACAGGTTTTAGTTATCTAGGCTTTACCTACCTCAGCCAAACCCTGTCATTGCACAAGATCTCCTATGAGTCTTCCTGTGGTGTTTGCGCTGTCATAATGTTGTTTGTGTTCGACAGGGAAGTGAAGTATCTGAACGTTAAAGGAAGTCTGGTGGACGAGCACACGGTCAAAGGGTTAACCAAGACTGGAAAAGAGGTAACACTCATTTAACATTTTTAAATGTTCACCGTATCATTCTTTTTTTTAATGAATTGCTGTTTCACACAATTGTAAGAGTATAATTTCAACACTGCCATATTATATTTTTTCCTATTGAAGTTATCATGTCTCTCCCCCTTGTCTGGCAGATTATGCTGACTGCTAAGAATATTGTGATTGCCACTGGGGGGCGGCCAAAGTACCCCACACATGCAAGTATTAACCTCTTTGCTTCTCCCTCTCTCCCTCTATCCCTGTATCCGTTTGTATGGTGTCCTTGCCCATTCGACAGCTGCTGATAACACCACAGTGGATCTGAAGCTTTTAATGGCGTGGTGGTAAAACATGTCTGTCTCTGGGTGGAGGAGGGAGGCTGTGTCTGGTACTGCGTCCCAAATGCCACCCTAGCTTTTCACTATGTAGTGCACCACATGGGGAACAGGGTGCTGTTTGGGATAACCGATGGGTCTGAGGCCTCCCTCTGTGGTGTATCACAAGCTGCTGCTCACTGTCTGTTGATAACAAACTAACAAGGACCAAAGATAACCTTCCTCATCTGTCCAACGGAGCTGATCTTTTACCAGAGGCTGTACTGAAAATTGTATGATTCAAACGGACAGGTGTTGTCTTGAACTGTTCTATTTCCTGTGTTGTAGATCCCTGGAGCAGTCGAGCACGGCATCACTAGTGATGATATCTTCTGGCTGAAAGAGTCCCCTGGCAAGACGTGAGTGGTACATCCTGTGACTAGGGCTGTGGCGGTCATTACATTTTGTCGGCTGGTGATTGTCAAGGAAATAACTGCCGGTCTCGCGGTAATTGACCAGCAATTAACATGAACACATTTAGCATCTCCTTGCTTTCACGCACAGCCTACAAGCCAATGATGCAGATCTTTGGAACATCTACATTTTTAAATGTCTAATAAATCCATTATTTATTTTAGACAGGTCTAAAGAAACATGATATGTAGAAAATGTAGTCTATTTCAGAAGAACAGAATAGCATACTCTGCGTTGTCCTTATGTTAGGTCCTGATCTGGCTATGCCATATGGCTGTAGGCTACACTAGTACATTTAGCAGACAAGATTGTCTTTAAGTTCCYTGGCATTATTTTATAGTATGAAGAATACAATTGAACATAGCTGAATAAAACATATTTTCTCCAAACGATATCTGAGGGAGAGCGTACATGCGGCTATTCTGTGTTCAGCGTTTAACAAAGAAACAGTTCCTCCTATATGCTTAATTTAGAGTTTATTTATGTATATATATATTCATATACATACACACTTCCAGTCAAAAGTTTGAACACACCTACTCATTCATGGATTTTTTCTTTATTTTTACTATTTTCTACTTTGTAGAATAATAGTGAAGACATCAAAACTATGAAATAGCACATATGGAATCCATGTAGTAACCAAAAAAGTAATAAACAAATCAAAATAGATGTTATATTTGAGATTCTTCAATGTGGCCACCCTTTACCTTAGCTTTGCATGCTCTTGGCATTCTCTCAACCAGCTTCATGAGTTAGTCACCTGGAATGCGTTTCAATTAACAGGTGTGCCTTGTTAAAAGTTAATTTGTGGAATTTCTTTCCATCTTAATGCGTTTGAGACAATTAGTTGTGTTGTGACAAGGTAGGGGTGGTATACAGAAGATAGCCCTATTTGGTAAAAGACCAAGTCCATATTATGGCAAGAACAGCTCAAATAAGGAAAGAGAAACGACAGTCCATCATTACTTCAAGACATGAAGGTCAGTCAATCCGGAACATTTCAAGATCTTTGAAAGTTTCTTCAAGTGCAGTCGCAAAAACCATCAAGCGCTATGATGAAACTGGCTCCCATGAGGACCGCCACAGGAAAGGAATACCCAGAGTTACCTCTATTGCAGGGGATACTTTCATTAGAGTTAACTGCACCTCAGAAATTGCAGCCCAAATAAATGCTTCACAGAGTTCAAGTAACAGACACTCAACATGAACTGTTCAGAGGAGACTGCGTGAATCAGGCCTTCATTGTCGAATTTCTGTAAAGAAACCACTACTAAAGGACACCAATAAGAAGAAGAGACTTGCTTGGGCCAAGAAACGGACATTAGATCAGTGTAAATCTGTCCTTTGGTCTGAGTTCCAACCGCCGTGTCTTTGTGAGACGCATAGTAGGTGAACAGATGATCTCCGCATGTGTGATTCCCACCGTGAAGCATGGAGGTGTGGGGGTGCTTTGCTGGTGACACTGTCTGTGATTTATTTAGAATTCAAGGCACACTGAACCAGCGTGGCTACCACAGCATTCTACAGCGATACGCCATCCCATCTGGTTTGAGCTTAGTAGGACTATCATTTGTTTTTCAACAGGACAATGACCCAAAACACATCTCCAGGCTGTGTAAGGGCTATTTGACCAAGAAGGAGAGTGATGGAGTGCTGCATAAGATGACCTGGCCTCCACAATAACCCGACCTCAACCCAATTGGCATTTTGGCATTCTCTCAACCAGCTTCCTCATGAAGCTGGTTGAGAGAA
Organism: Salvelinus sp. IW2-2015; assembly: GCF_002910315.2. Classification (NCBI taxonomy): domain Eukaryota; kingdom Metazoa; phylum Chordata; class Actinopteri; order Salmoniformes; family Salmonidae; genus Salvelinus; species Salvelinus sp. IW2-2015. Next base: position 30,180,201 of record NC_036855.1, read on the forward strand.
TGCCAAAAGTGTGCAAAGCTGTCATCAAGGTGGCTAATTTGAAGAATTGAAAATATAAACTATTTTGGTTACTACATGATTCCATATGTTCCCACCCCTAACCCGGACGACGCTGGGCCAATTGTGCGCTGCCCTATGGGACTCCCGGTCACGGCCAGTTGTGATCGAACACAGGTCTGTAGACCAATGTGCCACTCGGGAGGCCTAATGTTGAGTTATTTATGCAACTTTAATTGTTACAAACAGGGCTCAATGTTTAGATTTTTAATACTTTGTAATACTGCATGATGCAATTAATGGTGATTGGAACAAAGTTGCATGAAAGGCATAAGCTCTGCTTTATTCTTTGACTGCATCAGTCGCTCATTCACAATTTGACAAGCACTTGACACAAGCAATTTCTCGGCGGCATCCACCTTGTCTGGCCGTAATGCCCCCTAAAAAAAAATCCATTCCTTTTGCAGCCAGTGGCAGTTGTGCCCTTGGGCTGAATATAATAATTATAATGTACTTCTCTCTTCACTTCTCACTCYCATGGCTCTCTTTATCTCAATTCTTATTAGCCAATTCCCGTCACGGGTCCTTCTCACAGGCATATCACCACCGAAGTTGGTTACAAGTGAAGACTACACATGGGGGTAGCAACTGCAAACCCTTTTTTTCCAGTTTTCGCATAAAATGACATACCCAAATCTAACTGACTGTAGCTCAGGACCTGAAGCAAGGATATGCATATTCTTGATACCATTTGAAAGGAAACACTTTGAAGTTTGTGGAAATGTGAAATCAATGTAGGAGAATATAACACATATCTGGTAAAAGATAATACAAAGAAAAAAAACGTGTTAAAAAGAAAAAAAATCAATCTTTGAAATGCAAGAGAAAGGCCACAATGTATTATTGCTGTCTAGGTGCATTTTAGATTGGTCACTAGATGGCAGCAGTGTATTTGCAATGTTTTAGACTGATCCAATGAACGATTGCATTACTGTTCAAAAGTCTGCCCAAATGTACCTAATTGGTTTATTAATACATGTTCTAGTACATAACTGTGCACTCTCCTCAAACAATGGCATGGTATTATTTCACTGTAATAGCTACTGTAAATTGGACAGTGCTGTTTCATTAACGAATTCCGAGGCGCATATTGAAGATGTTAGAGGAACTGTCCTCATTTACTTTGTCAGCCACCAAGATGAGTAAACCTAACGAACAGTAAAATCACTAGCCTATGTCATTCTCCTATCCCCCATAGTACAAGGCTATTTATTCACGTTATAAGCGCAGCAAAGCGCACATGGCAGTAGGCTATAAGCGCGAATGTTCCAAAATGCAACAAATTAGCAAGAGAACACCATTCTCAAAAGTGACCGCTGATATGATTATGCATGTAATGCATGATTATAAAGGTGCATATTTATGCTGAAAATGATCTTCCCCAAACTTGAAATTCACACACCACCTATGTATGCCAGTTAGGCTCTGCACTGGTTGTAAAGCAGATTAATGTGCTTAATTTTAAGTTATTTGGCCATTTTAGTTGTGATACAAACCTTATCAAAACATATAGGCCTATGGGCTAGGATACATGAGGTGTGCGACTATGATTTGAAAAATTCACACACAAATAGGTATGTGCTGTTTCTTGCTTTTACTGCACACAAGCTGGGCATCATTCACAAGTGACACGCTAATATTGTCACCCATCAGACTATTCTTGATTTAATCGTGTCTTTACATATACTGAATAATATGTGTGAAATTAGTTTTGATTTAGAATGACTTAACATGCACCTGTCTTGGGGCAGGGGGAAAAAAGACGTAATCTATGCACTTACTGTAAATAGCGAATGGAGGACGCTTTCCCCCGTGGTTAATTTTCATGCCAGCCAGGTAGGCTTGTACTCCTGTTGTGAAGCAAAGCAATGTGCTTAATATTTGGAAAGTTGAGTAATACATATAGTAGGCCCGAGCCATAGAAAGCTGATGGGATCCTCTTTTTAATAGAGACCGTCTCAACTCTGTTCTCTCACGCAATTTCATAGCTTATGGAAATGTTCTGCAACATGAGCTCATGGGCTCTCATGAAGTGTTTGATTAGAGGGGCAATGGAGTGCTGAGTACCAGGCAGTTAGCAAGTTTGGTAGACTACTAATGACCATCAGAGCTTGGAGAAGCTTAGTTGCTGTGACTAAACGGTCACGTGGAATTTGACTGCGGTCATGACTCGTGACGGCCGATGTTGCGGTAATTCGGTCACAGTAACAACCCTCCCTGTGACACACATACCATGCAATACTGTACGTCAGCAGTTCACTGTGCAATGCACACAGACACCTCGGTTATAGTGACCGATCCAAGACACAGAGACGCTTCTACTAAGTGTTCTTCTCCTGACTCGGATTAGCTGTGTGTGTGTTTCCTGACGTTTGCTGAACACATCTCTAATCCAGCCATTAGAACCCTGTCATCACCTGTCTAATTGGCCTCTCCACACCGTTTCCACTTGGAACAAAATGGGGGTTGAATTTAATGTTTGTTAATGTAACTGTACAGTGTGCCACCAGTGTAGAGCAGAGGGCTGAGTTATCTGAGTCATCCGCACATCGAAAATCCTTGCTAATATGCAGGATGAAGATAATCTACAATAGATTTCTGTCCTCATTGTTTTATCACAACATCTTTGTTTCCCCTTTTCCTCTCCACTTTAGTCAGGTGGCCTAGCAGTGCAGAGTGTTGGGCCAGTAACCAAAAGGTCGCTGGTTTGAATCTCTGACCCGACTGGGTGAAAAATCTGCCAATGTTCCCCCTTGAGCAAGGCACTTAACCCTAATTGCTCCTGTAACTCGTCCTGGATAAGAGTGTCTGCTAAATGACTACAATGTACACCGAACAAAAATATAAACGCAACATGTYAAGTGTTGGTCCCATGTTTCTGAGCTGAAATAAAAGATCTCAGACATTTACCATGTGCACATAAAGCTCACACATCCCAGTTAGTGAGCATTTCTCCTTTGCCAAGATAATCCATCCACCTTACAGGTGTGGCATATCAAGAAGCTGATTAAACAGTATGATCATTACACAGGTGTAATTTGTGCTCGGAACAATAAAAGGCCACTCTAAAATATGCCGTTTTGTCACACAACCCAATGCCACAGATGTCTAAAGTTTTTTTGAGGGAGTGTGCAATTGTCATGCTGACTGTAGGGATGTCCACCAGAGCTCTTGCCAGAGAATTGAACGTTAGTTTGTCCACCATAAGCCACCTCAAGTCGTTTTAGAGAATTTGGCAGTACCTCCAACCAGCCTCACAACAGCAGACCATGTGTAACCACGCCTGCCCAGGACTTCCACGTCCGGCTTCTTTACCTGCTGGGTCGTTTGAGACCAGCCTACCCGGACAGCTGATGAAACTGAGGAGTATTTCTGTTTGTAATTAAGATATTTTGTGACTCATTCTGATTGACTGGGTCTGGCTCTACAGGGGGTGGATCTGGCTCCCAAGGGGTGAGCCTATGCCCTCCCTGCCCAGTCATGTGAAATCCATAGATTAGGGCCTAATTTATATATTTACATTGACTGATTTCCTTCTATTAACTGTAACTCAGTAAAATTGTATTTATATTTTTGTTCAGTATATATGTACAGTATTTCCCGTGTGCCAAACAAGGCTGTCTTTTAGCGTTTTACCACTAGAGGGTGATATGAACTCGTACTGGAGAGTCCATTCTAAGACGATGCCACTCTGCGTGTAACGTGTTTCCCTGAACTTTCCTTCCCCTCTTTCAGCATCTTTCCAAAGCAATTATCACAAATATTTGCTCACAGCTTTCTATGGCGCTTTCAAGTGAGTGGAAAGAGCACTTGAGTCCGGGAAACCCTTAATGTGAGTGGGCCTTAGGTAGGGGTGCCTTAGGTAGTGGGGCTGTTAGGTAGGGGCCTACTGTTAGTGATATCTGCCCTCAGGCTACTAGGGATTAGCATTAGCAGGCCCTCCCGTGGCTCTCTCTTCAGACCTATCCCTCGCTACCTAGGAGGAGCCGTGTGTTGAGGAGTTGTTGACTAGTTGTTGTGCTGCTCTGCTCTGAGCTGTCAGCTGTGCAGGTGGGGTCTGAGAGGGTGTTTGAGTTGACAGGCTGGCGGAGGTAGTGGATGGCTCCAGGTGAGTGACGAATGCCTCAGAGGGGCTGGAGCACGCTCGCTCGCACACTCACACGCATACGAGAGCGATGAGAAGTGTAGACATGAGTGTAAGATGTTTTATGTTGGCTTTTATTGCAGTATGTAATGCACTGTTTCCATTTTCTAGGATTATATATTTATTTATTCTATGCTTCCATTCAAAATGAATTCCAGAGCTAAAGCGCAGTGAAGCAGGCTTGAAATATGCTGTTTGTCATCCTTTAGAGCAGCTGAGGAAATGAGTCTGTGATGACAAGCTCAAAAGCACCCAGGGAGACAGTTGTAACCCATTGTATCCTTTCTTGCTCTGTAGTCACTACAGTGTGTAAAGGAGTTGAGTTCACATCCTGTATCTTTTGAATTCAGATCAAGTCTGCGGCCAATAGAACTCTCCCCTCTTAGGAACACTTGTGAAAGAGCTCTGTTATTGCAGCAAGCATAGCAGACACGCTAGAGGAGGACACTGATTCACTTATCTCTTGTCTGGACTGCTGAAGACTGCTCCAAGGTTATGAGAGAGACTCGGGCAAATTCTAAACAACGACAGTCCGACATACTCCAACATTCATTAAGGTGGCTTTGGATTGGTATGTGTGGTTAATACGCGAGCCCTAAACGTTTGATTGTGTTGTCTTTGTTGTAGGTTTCTCCTTATACTCCTTATCATTCAGCGGAGTCCAGTAACATTTGCAGGGGAGACACTGTATTACTGTGTCCTCTCACTGGATCCCAACCCTCTGTAGTTCCTTGTTTCACAAGCAGCCATCCCCTGTTCACGCCTGGATGCAGTGTTTTTGAAAAATGACCTGTTTCGGCTGTACCTACTGTATGTACATTGAACACCTCCACCCATGCTTTCAGACACCGCCATCTGGATGAGGGAGAAAGAAAAATCCTAGAGACACTCTGACATGCAATATAACCAAGCATAGACCCAGCCAGGAAAAGGAGATGTATCGGTGATGAAAGTGTGGAATCAGGTTAAAGCTCCTAGCCTAATCCCTCCCTAAACCACCTCAAAATGTTGCACTAAGTGCAGATGTGCATTAGGTGGACGTGAGCAGCGGATGCTGGCGCTCTCAGCGGTTAGCGCTAGCATGTGGGGGGCCTCGTCCGGGCCTGTGTGCACCAGGCTCCCTGAGCTGTCAGGGCCAGGGTAGGGAATCCTGAGGTGGGGGAGCCCTGGAGGGGTAGAGGGTGGGCGAAATAGGGAGGGGCTCTCCATGCGGGTGACAGGCATCACTCAGCAGAGGGATATGTGGACTGAGCCCTGAACACGGAAACATCGCACACCCCATCCCCAGGGATTAGCCTGAATGCTAGCAATTAGCTCCACAAACAACGGTGGAGCTCAGGGCTGGATTAGAGGTGTGATTCACCTGGCCCCCACACACACACACACACACACACACAAAGACACACACACAGAGAATGACACAGACCCTGCCAAATCCTCCACCCCCTTGTCTTTTTCTCTTATGCATCCCCCCCTGCATCTTTCTCTGCCTGTCTCTCTCTCTCTCTCTCTCTCTCTCTCTCTCTCTCTCTCTCTCTCTCTCTCTCTCTCTCTCTCTCGTTGTCTTGACTTTTTACAGTAGTGGGGCCTTCGATGTTCAAACAGCATTTTCGGCACTTTTAATTCAACACATTCAGAGTAAACATTTTTGTTTTGTTTAGCACAGTATTCAAGATAATTTGAAAGAAAATGTATGAATGAATATAGTGTATCATATAGAAAAATGCATGTACTATATAACCTCCAACATATACCTGTACTATACACTATATATAAAACAGTATGTGGACACCCCTTCAAATTAGTGGATTTGGCTATTTCAGCCACACCTGTTGCTGATATGTGTATGAAATCGAGTATACAGCCATGCAATCTCCATAGACAAACATTGGCAGTGGAATGGCCTTACTGAAGAGGTCAGTGACTTTCAACGTAGCACTGTCATAGGATACCACCTTTCCAACAAGTCAGTTTGTCAAATTTCTTCCCTGCTAGAACTGCCCCGGTCAACTGTAAGTGCTGTTATTGTGAAGTGTAAACGTCTAGGAGCAGCAACGGTTCAGCCGCGAAGTGGTAGGCCACACAAGCTCACAGAACGGGACCGCAAAGTGCTGAAACGCGTTGCGCGTAAAAATCGTCTGTCCTCGGTTGCAACACTCACTACCGGGTTCCAAACTGCCTCTGGAAGCAACGTCAGCACAAGAACTGTTCGTCGGGAGCTTCATGAAATGGGTTTCCATGGCTGAGCAGCTGCACACAAGCATAAGATCACCATGCTCAATGCCAAGCGTTGGCTGGAGTGGTGTAAAGCTCACCGCCATTGCCCTCTGGAGCAGTGGAAACGTATTCTCTGTGATGAATAATGCATCACCATCTGACAGTCCAATGGACGAATCTGGGTTTACTTGCCTGAATGCTTAGTGCTAACTGTAACTTTGGAATAATGAGGAGGAATAATGATCTGGGGCTTTTTTTTATGGTTCGGGCAAGGCCCCTTACTTCCAAAGAAAATAAATCTTAACACTACAGCATACAATGACATTTTAGATGATTCTGTGCTTCCAACTTTGTGGCCACAGTTTGGGTATGGCACTTTCCTGTTAGAGCATGACAATGCCCCCGTGCACAAAGCGAGATCCATACAGAAATAGTTTGTTGAGATCGGTGTGGAAGAACTTGACTGGCATGCACAGAGCCCTGTCCTCAACCCCATTGAAAGCCTTTGGGATGAATTTGAACGCCGACTACGAGCCAGGCCTAATAGCCCAACTTCAGTGCCAGACCTCACTAACGCTCTTGTGGCTGAATGGAAGCAAGTCCCCGCAACAATGTTCCAACATCTAGAGGAAAGCCTTCCCAGAAGAGTGGAGGCTTTTATAACAGCAAAGGGGGGACCAACTCCATATTAATGCCAATGATTTTGGAATGAGATGTTCGACGAGCTGGTGGCCACATACTTTTGGTCATGTAGAGTATAACCTCCGACATACACCTGTACTATATAACCTCCAAGAGAAAGCATTTAAATGAAAACGTAAGATTTAATGATTTTCTTTGTTTTTACCTTTCAGACTTGTAGTTGGTGCCAGCTGTATCCTTTTGACTGCGCTTGAACATGAGTCACTGGTTAGACTGTGTAGTGTCAGTGAGTTGTTGTGGAGTATGGTACTTGCCTGGCTCTAATGTTGAAGGCAAAAAGTGGTGAATTGCAGTTCGTGGTGACCCCTTCTTCCTAGACTGGGGTCACCTCACAGTCTATCTCTGCCTGTTATGCTCCGGTTTCTCAGCGGTCAAATGTGCTTTAACTAAAGATAGGCGAGGTTCCTCTATGAGAGCGTTTGTGTTCTGTTTTCCTGAACACTGGTATGAAGATGTGGCCCTGGAGTGTGCTGGCTTCCTGACCGGTATTGGGCTGGACACCACAGTCATGGTTCGCAGCATCCCCCTCCGAGGCTTTGATCAGGTACTGCTGCTCTTAAGGCATAGATTGTACACTATTTGAAATACATGTATTTCTTCATACATGTTTATTATACATTTCTGTCTGTTGGTCAAACTGTAGCCACAATTCAGGTTTTAGAGATATGTAGGAAGTCAAAGTATAATTTATCACTGTTCTTTTATAGATGTATTTTGTTGTCTTCTGATGATATTGGGTGCTTTACTCTACCAATATAAGTTTGGAATAATACTTCTCCCAATTTGGTGTGCTGGAAAGGTGACTTTGGGCTGTCAACAACCTACAATGATTTCCCTCTTGTGTGTGCTGCAGCAAATGGCAGGGCTAGTGACAGACTACATGGAGGCCTATGGCACCAAGTTCTCCTGGAGGAGTGTCCCTAAGAGCGTGGACAAGCTGTCCTCTGGGGCGCTGCAGGTGACCTGGACAGACGAACAGACAGGAAAGGACCAACGGGACACCTTCGACTCTGTGCTGTGGGCCGTAGGTGAGTGTGTCTGAGGAGGAAGATATACTCAGCAAAAAAAGAAATGTCTCCTCACTGTCAACGGTGTTTATTTTCAGCAAACTTAACATGTGTAAATATTTGTATGAACATAACAGGATTCAACAACTGAGACAAACTGAACAAGTTCCACAGACATGTGACTAACAGAAATTGAATAATGTGTCCCTTAACAAAGGGGGGGTCAAAATCAAAAGTAACAGTCAGTGTCTGGTGTGGCCACCAGCTGCATTAAATACTGCAGTGCATCTGCTCCTCATGGACTGCACCAGATTTGTCAGTTCTTGCTGTGAGATGTTACCCCACTTTTACARCAAGGCACCTGKAAGTTCCCAGACATTTCTGGGGGGAATGGCCCTYGCCCTCACKCTCCGATCCAACAGGTCCCAGACGTGCTCAATGGGATTGAGATCTGGGCTCTTCGCTGGCCATGGCAGACACTGACATTCCTGTCTTGCAGGAAATCACGCACAGAACGAGCAGTATGGCTGGTGGCATTGTCATGCTGGAGGGTCAAGTCAGGATGAGCCTGCAGGAAGGGTACCACATGAGGGAAGAGGATGTCTTCCCTGTAACGCACAGCGTTGAGATTGCCTGCAATGACAACAAGCTTAGTCCGATGATGCTGTGACACACCGCCCCAGACCATGACGGACCCTCCACCTCCAAATCGATTCCGCTCCAGAGTACAGGCCTCGGTGTAACACTCATTCCTTCAATGATAAACGCGAATCCGACCATCACCCCTGGTGAGACAAAACCGCGACTCGTCAGTGAAGAGCACTTTTTGCCAGTCCTGTCTGTTTCAGCGACGGTGGGACAGTGCCCATAGGAGATGTTGTTGCCGGTGATGTCTGGTGAGGACCTGCCTAACGACAGGCCTACAAGCCCTCAGTCCAGCTTCTRTCAGCTTATTACGGACAGTCTGAGCACTGATGGAGGGATTGTGCGTTCCTGGTGTAACTCGGGCAGTTGTTGTTGCCATCCTGTACCTGTCCCGCAGGTGTGATGTTCAGATGTACCGATCCTGTGCAGGTGTTGTTACACGTGGTCTGCCACTGCGAGGATAATCAGCTGTCCGTCCTGTCTCCCTGTATCGCCCTCTTAGGCGTCTCACAGTACGGACATTGCAATTTATTGCCCTGGCCACATCTGCATGCCTCCTTGCAGCATGCATAAGGCACATTCACGCAGATGAGCAGGGACTCTGGTCATCTTTCTTTTGGTGTTTTTCAGTCAGTAGAAAGGCCTCTTTAGTGTCCTAAGTTTTCAGAACTGTGACCTTAATTGCCTACCGTCTGTAAGCTGTTAGTGTCTTAACAACCATTCCACAGGTGCATGTTCATTAATTGTTTATGGTTCATTGAACAAGCATGAGAAACAGTGTTTAAACCCTTTACAATGAAGGTCTGTGAAGATATTTGGATTTTTACAAATTATCTTTGAAAGACAGGGTCCTGAAAAAGGGACGTTTCTTTTTTTTGCTGAGTTGTCACACAAATGACTACATTAGGGTACTAAGTCCCTACTATTTTAGTAGTAGCTGCAATCACGTGTGTTAAGTAGGCCACATAACATACAACTGGCTTTGCAACAARGTATCCTGAGATACTGTATCAGTGGAACTACTCGTCGTCCTCCCTTTCCATTTATTTTATTGTCATCCACAATAGAGTGCAGTGTCAGCAGACTCAGAGGGTATCAAGCTCAAAAACAAGGTAATAAAGCGTGAGTGATGGAACCACCAGGGGAAGTGTTAATCACACAGCCCAGCGCTGGGTCCTGGTCCTGGGTTCTGGCTGAGGGGAGCAGGATGCACCCAGGCGCGGGGGGTCACTGCATTCCCTCCTTTGTTCTCCCACTCTGCTCTGGGCTTTCCTGCCCGCCGTGCCAGCCCTGAGGAAACCAGGCTGGCCGGTCGCACCATCTCATCCACCCCGCAGCATCTGCACGGCAAGGCCCTGTCTGTCTGCAGCTCTGCGCACCCAACAGACCTCTCTCTCGTGCGCGCCACAGTCCTTTTCTCTCTTTATCACACCATGTAATTTCTCTCATTCCGCCAACCAGCACAATGGAGGGAACTTCCGCCTGGCTGCCCAGCCAATGTTTATTTGTGTTGAGACGGTCCCAAAGACGACGCGCTTCCCAAAACCTGACCTTACGCCACGCCGAGTCCCAGCAGTGTGTGACTCTGCAGTACCAGCCGGGAGAGGCTAGAGAGGCTGCCTGTGCGTGTGACAGGGACCAGGATATGGGTGACATTTAGGCAGAGATTATGTTCTTCCCGCCCTGGCAGGTTGCAGCTCTCGGAGAGCTGGGGTTCTCACAATGTGAACATCAAGGCAAAGTGTCTGGTCTGTCGAGTCACTGCACTCAAAACACCCAGACCTTGAGACTAATGGAAAATTGGCAGCACAAACTATATTTTTCACTGAGTTGTTATATTTTGGTGGATAGACATTCTTCATGGTTCAGATGGTGCAGACAGTGCAGGTCTCATCCTCACATGCACTCTCACCCAGCAGGGGGTAAAGGTTTCCCCAGTGTATGTGGGTTATTGGTTGTAGGAGGAATATGACTTTATACTTACCTGATTGCTAGCTTACATTACTACCTTACTGTGTAGGCTGTAGTCTGCGGGCTTTACCCTGGTGTTGTCGTGCAGGACAGTGAGGACATCCACTTCTGGGCCTCTCCTTTTGAAGTGTGTGCGTCTGTCTGACTGTGGGAGTTATGAGTGGGCCTCTCGCCACTTCCCCAATGTGCCCTTTACACTACAGGTCAGACTGGGTCTGTGCCCTCAGTGGAGCTGTAAAAGACTGTGGGTATGTCCCGATTCTCCACCCTTTTCTCAAAGAGTGCACTTGCATATTTCCTGTCATGGATTTAACAATGGTGGAATCTCCCTCGAGCCAATAGTTACACTTGCATTGATGAATGCTTGTAAATCAGTGATGGAAAGTGTGCAAGTGCACACTTTGYGAGAAGGGTGGAGAATCAGGACTCAGACAGTGAACTACTCATAGGGAGGAATAGGAGGCTGGTGTTGGTGGGGATTGTCTGATCCAGTCCTGTAGCTATGGCTGCTTCTCCATGATCATCCTTCTCAAGGCCTGCCCTTCCTCAGGACCGCACCCAAGGCCAGGTGGCCAACAACACAGAGGAGGAAACAGCATATTTCCTCTGGGTGTACAACATAACGCTTCCCTCCCACCTATTTGTGTTACCCCAACCCCTTTCCTCTCAGATTTTGAGAGGGACACCAAAAGAGGGTGAAGTTTGTGTGATGCGTATGTCTCCATATGAACTGAAATGGTTGGATGTGAAGCCTCTCTGAGAGAAGCCTACTCCCCATACTCAGAAAAGTCTCTCTGAGCCAAAGTGCGGATCCTGATACAATCAAATCTCTTATGCTCATTTTAGGCCTTTAATATGCTGCCTTCTCAGAAAACTATTTTTGGAGACAAAATAATCTATTTCCCAAAAATGCAGTCTTATTTTTTTTCTCTCGTCTATGTTCACGTGATTGATCTAAAAAGCTGCCATGTACACCAAGTTGGTCTCAAGTCGTGCCAGGAAGCTTGTTGTGGCTAATTAGCTGTTGGGTCTTGAGATTTCCTCTGTGTGTTACAACAGTCTTTGTTCAGCGTAGGCCTATCAGGCCTGCCTGTCATTGGCTGTCATTACCCCTGTGTGTGGCTCCACACTCACTGAAGGCTCTTATCAGCAGAACCTCTTGTTGTTGTGTCCACGCCACACAATGGAACAGTGGCACTCCAACAGTCTCCAATCCTAGATGGAGAAACCCAGTTAAGCAGGAAAGGCAAGCCGTGAGTGGCTGTAGTAGCCGAGTCTATACATAGAGAGAACAGAGTGGATACTATAGGATAGTCCTCCTGACTCCTGGTAGAAATGAGCTGTGGTTTGGTAGGGTTTGGCAAGACCTCCTAAGAACCAACTTTTTGTCAACACAACTCATGCTAGAATGTCCATCTATGCACTGTCTCTTAGCAAGGTATGTATGCAGTGTGCTCTCCCACTGGTGTGTGTGTGTATATATATACATACTTTGAGAAAGGCAGTCATGACAGGTAGAGATCCCTGTGTTAGACCTAATCTGCATAGTTGAACACTGGTGGCTCTGCATGGTCCTGCTAGACTAGCCTAGTTCAAGAAAACCGCTGCTTTGAGCCTTACTGCCTGTCTCTACCACCCGTGCTGCAGTAATGGACAGGTCCCTCGGCCCTCCCAGTCCCTGGTCTGGCTGCAGCGGAGGAAGTTGTTCCTCGGCTCCAGCCAGGAAAAGGGTCTTGGGGGGGTTTGTTATTCTTGTTGTCCGATAGCATCTACGCTGTACGTGGGTACCTCTAGGCCCTGCCGAGAAGCGGGGTTATTGTGTTACCCAGGCAGGGAGTGAGAAGGTGGGGAGGAGAAGGGGGAAGACGAGGGAGGCAGAGAGCCTCGACCAGGTCCCGGGGTGCTTGGTGCTCACCATCGCCATGGAGATGGGGCGACGAGATGGGCAAGCGTTGACAGCAACCATCAACCGTAACCCATGAAGTGGCAGAATTGACAACCAGCGCCCCAGGTGGCTGACGGGATGCCTTCCTATCCCCTGCCAAAAGACAAGCCTCCATCGCTCCCCATCTCCTCCTCCTCCCAGCTGTGCGGTTGTTTTTTCTTCTACTAGCTGGATAAGATTTGCCTTTCTGTTGGATGGAGAGTCTTAGGACATGCCTTTAACTTATACCCTTAGCGTGCCAACTCAATGGTATGTGTTATGAACACTGAGCAGCATTTTTATTTTTTTCTTCTAAGAATCTTAAGATTCCCGTAACCTCCCCTCTCTCTCTCTTAATGTGTAACATGATATTGAGTTTCCGACTGTGTTTTCCTCCATTTTGACCATAGGCAGAGCCCCTGAAACCAAAACTCTCGGCCTGGAGAAAGTTGGCGTTAAGCTCAACAAAGAGTCTGGGAAAATACTTGTGGCTGCTGACGAATCCACATCTGTGCCGAACATCTACGCTTTCGGCGATATCGGCGAGGTAGGTGTTGATCATGTCCGTCATCCTCTGTGTACCCACCCAGCCTTAAAACACCAACGTGAACCTCTCCAGGAATGCATGGAAGACTGAAAAGAATAGTCCTACCAAGGCGACGCTTTATACAAGAAACCATTTGGTGTGCAAAAAGTTGAAGTGATACCGTAGTTCACTGGGCACCATCACATTTCATCATTTTAGATGTTGCCTATCTTTCCAATTCATTTGATATTGAAGCATATGGCTGGAGATACACAGCAGATGGCGTGGGACAAGGACTCCTCTCAAACCTCTCACTGCTGCTCTATCACAATACTCTTTCTACATGTATCAAATGTCAGTCCTGTCTTTTTAATGTGGCCAGCTGTGGATTTCCTAACTTCCACAGGCCTCTTCAGACGGTTAGATTGACACAAGCGTTTGATGAGTCACTCTTAGCCCTGATGCCTGTCATCTTTTCACATACTGGGAGACTTTTTAAAAGGGGGTGGATTGATATTTAAGTCTATGTCCAAACAGAGCACCTTTTTGTGTTGAGACATTGAAGAGCACCTGTGGACTGCCAAGAAATGCATTACAATGACGCAGACCCAAGTGGTGTGTAAACACAGTTACCGAAATACCACRACACACATTCAGACACACACACCGCCAGCGCCGGAGGAGCTGTCTTAGAAAACAGGATGTTCAGCAGCGGTTCTAATCAAACAGGCTGCTCATGACTTAAAGGGATACTTGGGGATTTTGGCAATAAGGCCCTTTATCTACTTCCACGGAGGCTACTTGGTACCATAGACTTCCAGTCATTGCGCTAACGCTAGTTAGCATTGGCTCACGAACCTCCCTCTGACATCCTTCATACTGGACGAAGAGACTTTAAAAAAAAGCGTTCCACAAGTTCATCCGACTCTGGGGAAAGTAGATAAAGGGCATCATTGCCAAAATCCCAAAGTATCCCTTTGTCAAGCTTTCAGAAAGAATTCACCCTGCAGCTCTGCCCCTTCCTGTATTGTTAAACTGTTGTTGTGAGTATAGGCCTTTACATTTGTACCCGTATGCGGGTTGAAAATGGCGGCCTTGGGCACTGATAAGCTCCTAAATGGGTACGCATTGGCAGTACAGTAACATGCTCTATTTGACGTCAGAGCTCAGTGTCTCCGCTTCACAGCGCTGTGTGGGTTTTGACTGACAGCCGTTCGGAACATGAGCACCGCTCGCGACAAGAAGTTACCCCCATCCCTCCTGCTAATTGTGCAACTTTTGCAAATGTTTTGTCGTCTGAGTGAGGGGAACGCTGTAGATTACGAGGACTCAATGTATTTTGAAAGATGAAATGTTCAGGATTACAATAAATACCGCTTTGATGTCATACAGGTCCCGTGTGATCCCGTGTGGTCCCGTGTGGCTCAGTTGGTAGAGCATGGCGCTTGCAACGCCAGGGTTGTGGGTTCATTCCCCACGGGGGGACCAGGATGAATATTTATGAACTTTCCAATTTGTAAGTCGCTCTGGATAAGAGCGTCTGCTAAATGACTTAAAATGTCAAATGTATACAAGCAAACCAAACACCCTTGAGTCCAAATGTGCAATTCCCACGAGTGTAAGGGGTTAACAGTCAGTTGGGTCGAGTGGGGAAATTTTTTAAGGATACAAAAGCAATGTTTGTTTTTCAGTGTGCAAGGCAGTTAAGAGACCTTTATTAGTCAATGCCATTGTCATGGATGTGTGTTCAAGCCAGAGGCTACAGGTTAGTCTACACAGTAACTCACAGGCACAACTGTCCTCTCTCTCTCTCTCTCTCTCTCTCTCTCTCTCTAAATAGCCAAAGGGCCTGTGTTAAGGAGGTGCGCTCTGTGTGTGTGTGTGCGTAGCCTGCATGCATACATTTAAGCACATATGCATGCATACGCACTTTGTCGGCTTCCCTCTGTCTACGTCTCTCTCTCTTTATCTGTCTGTCTCACCGTTTTCTCATGTCACTCATTAGCGTTGTTCTGTGTTTCCAGGGTCGTCCTGAGTTGACCCCCACAGCCATTAAGGCAGGGAAGCTCCTCGCCCGCAGGCTCGCAGGCCAGACCAATGAGCTAATGAACTACGACAACGTGAGTAGACACACACACCAAACACACACACTACTCCTATGCCCCCCCCCCCATCTCTCTACAGCTTGTCTGTATGTGGCCTTTGATGTCTTTGTTTTCTGCTTCTGTTTTAAGTGTTAAATCAGCTCCACTTCTGTGTATTTTGGTTTTAATGCCTCATCGTTGTTTTCCCTGGATTATGCAGCTTGGTCTGACTCATGGGGTTTTAATGGGACACACTGCACGTCTTCTGCACCTCTTCCAAATTTTAATTCCTAAACCATTCGTAGTGATACTTATTGCTTAAATGCGTATTGCTTGTCCTCTAGTTTCGTCTTTGTTCCTTTTTTGTGGTCTTTTGTAGCATTGTTATATCACCACTTTATTTTACTCCCAATGGTAGGAGATACAGTAGATTAGATTACCACTTTATTTTACTCCCAATTGTGGGAGATGGAGTAGGTGATGTGACCGGCCTGTAGTATGCGTCTGCCTATCTACAGTATCCTGCTATAACATTACTTTGTTTTCCTTGCCTTGTTTCTTGTATCCTTGATTTTCTGTCTGTCCGGTTGCCACCCCACTGGAGAATTGCTGTGTGGCCTGTCTATCCTCATGTACCATGATGTAACAAGACTTTATGTGCCTTCTGATTGGTTGTGTCCCTAGGTTGCCACCACAGTGTTCACCCCTCTGGAGTATGGCTGTGTGGGCCTGTCAGAGGAGGAGGCTGAGAGCAGACATGGGAAGGACTCCATAGAGGTACAGTAGACCTAATCCTAAACCACTCACATTATAGCTAGCTGATTTTCTAACTGAATGGAGGTCTGCCGAGGTATGCTGGGAAAGCTTTCAGTTCTTAAAGGATTGTGAATCCTGGTGTGCCTCTGTCTACTGCTTTATACATTTGTGAAATAGAAAGTGGTGTGATTGCGTGTGTGTGTACAGAGTGCCTCTCACTCCGTGTGTGTGTGTGTGTACAGAGTGCCTCTCGCTCCGTGTGTGTGCACAGAGTGCCAGCTGCTAACACCTGTGCCCAGAGCGCCTCGGCTTGTTGTAGAGCGAGGTGTAGCTCCGCTGTGTGATTGACAGGTGAGCAGAGGGCCTGATTGACGTGTGTATCAGGTGCTGACAGGCGTTGTGTGATCTAAAGCGCCGCGGCGGGAGAGGTGCACCATGGGTCCTGACAGCTGCCTGTGTGCATGGCCCGGCCGGCGACTTGTGTCGGCACGTTCGCTGGCTCCATATAAAACACACGCGGTGAAACCAGGGTCTGAGATGTACCTTTTTTTTTTTAATCGAGCAAAGTGTTGTGAGAACAGTTTTGTAATACCAGATTCATAGTGAACGATCTGAGATCCAGGGCCTACCTTTCACACGAGCAAGTATTGTAAAATCCTATACGTTGTTGGTGGACTAATGGTCATGTTCTGTTGTTCTCTGTCTAGGTGTACCATGCCTTCTACAAGCCTCTGGAGTTCACTGTGGCTGAGAGAGATGCCAGCCAGTGTTACATAAAGGTCAGAACAAGCCCTCACAAAATTCCCAGGTATTCCATAAATCCCGGTTGGAGGATTCCCGTATTTTCTGCTTATTCCCTCGTGAATCCAGGAGTTTTTCAACCGGGATTTCTGGAAAACCTGTGAATTTTGGCAAAGTTGCAACCTTACCTCCTGTTGCATCTGAAGTGTAGCCTGGAGGTTTYGGGGGTGTAACGTTGCTTCTCTCACTGCCTAAGGTGGTGTGTAAGCGGGGTGGAGACCAGAGAATCCTCGGCCTGCACTTCACTGGCCCCAACGCTGGAGAAGTTACCCAGGGCTTTGCTATGGGCTTCCAGTAAGTCAACCACTCTGCTTGATGGAGTTAGATAGGGACTCAAAGTAGATCATACAGATGTTGTAGGGTTGTGGTTAGTTTAAGAAATTGCTAAACTGCTTTTTAAAAATGATTTTAGGTGTAATGTATAATTCTCATACTAACATATGTTAGATCTGTGGATTCATTCATCTAAAATGAATGGATGTCATGTACGTTGTAAACTCTACATATAGGTGAGTATATACGTGACAAGATGAGCCTTTATCAGTACACAGCAGTGATATTACACTGAACAAAAATATAAACGCAACATTTAAAGTGTTGGTCCTGTGTTTCATGAACTGAAATCATTTTCCATACGAMCAAAAAGCTTATTTCTCTCAAATGTTGTGCACAAATTTGTTTACATCCCTGTTAGTGAGCATTTCTCCTTTGCCAAAATAATTAATACACCTGACAGGTGTGGCATATTAGGAAGCTGATTAAACAGCATGATCATTACACAGGTGCACCTTGTGCTGGGTACATTAGAGGCCACTCTAAAATGTGCAGTTTTGTCACACAACACAATGCCACAGATGTTTAAAGTTTTGCGGGAGCATGCAATTGGCATTGCTGAGGAGTATTTCTGTCTGTTATAAAGCCCTTTTGTGGGGACTAACTCATTATGATTGGCTGGGCCTGGCTCCCCAGTGGGTGGGTCTGGCTGCCAAGTGGGTGGGTCTATGCCCTCCTAGGCCCACCCATGGCTGCACCCCTGCCCAGTCATGTGAAATCCATAGATTTGGGCCTAATGAATTTATTTCAATTYACTGATTTCATTAAATGAACTTTAACTCAGTAAAATCTTTGAAATTGTTCCATGTGGCGTTTTATATTTTTGTTCAGTATAGTAAGAGAAACCTAAAGATGGGAGAGTGGGTGGTGCTGTCAGGACAGGAGTCGGTTGTATGAATGAAGTCTCCGTGTCTCTGTCTCTCTCCAGGTGTGGGGCCACCCTCACTCACCTGAAGGAGACCGTGGGGATCCACCCCACTTGTGCCGAGGAGCTGACCAAAGTCAACGTCAGCAAGCGCTCAGGGCTGGACGCCACTGTTACCGGCTGCTGAGGTTAAGCACCCCCTTCTCTGAACACACCTGAGCACACGGGAAGGAACCTCCTCATAGAGACAGGGAATGTGTCCCTAATGTCACCCTCCTCCCTATGTAGTGCACTACTTTCATGGGCTCTGGTCAAAAGTAGTGCACTAGAAAGGCAATATGGTCCCATTAGAGACGCGTACAGGGAAGTAATTGTAATGCATATACAGTATGTATGTGTGGCTCTGGTTGCAATACTTTCTTGTCTCTTAGCCACCTCATAACGGTCCATGTAAAACCTGTAGAAGCACTCTCTGCTTTCCCTGACATCCCAGTTCCACTGGATTGCAGGTCTCCACTCCYTCTTATCATTGCAGGGTCCTCCAGGTCATGACTGCAATGCTATATCTAGGTAAGGCTAGATTTGTGTCAGGTTTGACTAGTMGTCACATTAACCAGGCCATGGTTACCCAATGTAGCCCCTTAATGTATGTAGTATGTCCCCTTCTCCCATTTTGAAAGCCATAAGGAGTTCTCGACCCAGGTTCGTGAAAACGTCCAGACACAAGCAGCATCCTTTAAATAAACTGGCTCATAAATCAGAATTAGGGCCCATTCCAGTTTGTTGAAAAATAACTGTATAAGAGAGAGAAAGCTGGGCAACTAATGTTTCTGAAATATATTCAGCAAATATTGTTGTTTCTCCTCCTGTTCTTCCTGTCCATTAGTCTTGAAAGTGACACATGCGTTGCCCGGGTGACACTGATGGATGGGCCAAGGGCCGTCGCCGCGGTGACACCACRCGTTTCCCATGGACACACACAAACAGTCGGCGGGCAGGCTGTCAGTCAGAGAGGTGCAGAGCAGCACAGGGCCCAGTCTGGGCCAGAGTGCAGAGCCCTTGATTAGGCCTCCACTCATGCCAGCACTCTGCTCTCCCCCCCTCTCACCTCCCCTCAACCCCAATGCACAAAGGAATACAGTGGGACTACAATAACAACCTCTGTCAGTCTGTGTGTGGGGACGCCTTGGCCAGCAACCTCTGGCAACCCAATCCCTCTATGGGAGAGATCGAGGGAAAGAAACTGCCTGGGCCACAGTGGTGGCAGTACCGAATGCTGCCTAAAGGTGGCGGTATTGCCCTCTTATTTTCTTCGAAAAACTTGCTAGTAAAGAAATGATAGGGTAGTGAAGTCAGTGTATAATGAATAAGCCCTGGCACATTCAAGGTGCACATTGGAATATTTTAATCCTTATTTGAGATGTCTGTTATGGAATGAATGTGGAGACCATGGAGGCATTTGTAGTGCTAACTGATAACATTGTSTATTTACACGGCTGGCAGTTTAGCCCACAAAGTCATCACCCTCTGAGATAAGGCCGTTTGTTTATTTCACTTAACTGCCATTATACTATTGTGATTTTTACCAGTCACGTAAATTATGTCGTACTATTTAAGTCTTCAAACATGTCAAGCACACCATTCCACACCAGTCCACTCTTCACCCAATCATCCTTTCCTACAAGTCCTGAAAGCAGAGAACTATGCAGTGCTGGACTGAGCTGGACAGGTCATGCAGTGCAGTTTGAGTGGAGTGGGGAACGGTGGAGCTGAGGGGAGCTAAGAGCAGGGCACCGGGCTGGTTTATTTGTGTTTGAACTCTAATCTGCCTGGCCTGATTAATGATCCTGATGAGGGGAGTGACAGCGCACTGCTCAGGATGATGGAGGGAGGGGAGAGAGGAGAGCAACAGCGCTACCAGGTTTATTTGGACCCGGGGTTGAGGGAGGGAGAGCGAGGGATGCAGCCAGACCAGGGGAAGAGGTGGAGGAGGGGGATGGAGAGGTGAAGGAGGAGGTGTAGAAGGAAGGGGCGATTCCTGTGTGCTCCGTTCAGGGACGGGGTGCTGACTGAAGGACCCTGACCCCCCGCTCGGCAGGAACAGCTTGACTCCATCAACCACTACACATGCTGAGGCTGGGGCCATCCAACACACACTGCCTGGGTGTATTTAGCCAGGCAAATGAGTATATGCCTCATCTTAACGAGGCACTCAGTCCAGAGAGCAGGCTGCTGCTGCTGGGCTCAAGGCAAAGTTGTTGATCCCATCTAACAGTAAGTTCCTGTATTTTCTGCATGAAGCTGCCCAAACGCACAAGTCAGAATCATATTTATGACTCAAACATTAATTTGTTATTGTATTGTTTGAAATGTCTCTCTTAATTGTTGTTGATAGACAAAAGTGCCTTGGGCTTCAATGGGAGCGCAGAATCAGCCTCAGCCTTGCAGAATGTAATGCTTAGTTCCTCACAGGGGTCAGGGTTCAACTTTCAGGTCGCCAGCTAATGATAACTTGCGCTAAAACCCACAACTGGGGAGGGCATGTCTGATGACACCTGGCGACCAACTTTAGTTACTGTAAATAGAGTAGCCTAATTCGCAATGAAGCTTTGTATTGCATTATTTATATGTAAAGAAGGAATAAAATATGAGAATGCACTGATGTCTCCCATTAAAATAATGATGTCCTCTGTTTCACTGGGCCTGCCTTTCTGTCTGTGTCTGTTGCATGGGTGTCTCCATCTGTGTGTGTCTGTGGCTCGATGATTGTTAGTTGTTAGTTAAGCTCTGCGTCGGAGGCTGTGCGGTGTAGTGCAGCCCTGTCACTCAACCCTCTGGACCAACAATGGCACAAATTCCTCTCTGTTTGTTTGGTTAAGGACCGGGCTCTCACAAACCCAGAAACTCCTTAGAATCCCCAAGCAGCTTCACCCCTGAACTGAGGCCCGTGTCACTCTGAAATCTGCCGTCAGACCACTAGCAATGAAGTTCATTGCGTGGCTCGTGAGTAATAGTGAACAGCGAAAGGCTTTGTGTTCTTTGTTTCCCTCCAAAAACGGAGGGGACTGGTTGACAAACGGGTTAAATCCAGCTTGGTAGCACACTTAGCAGAACATGTAAACATGTCAAGGTGCGTTCAGGGATATTTTCAGTGATAATCCGGCCCATTGAAGGTTGACCGTRTTAACTGTGAGTCGTCATTCACAYGGCCATTGTGACTTTAGTCCCTGAGCCCTTACAGTCAACTCTGGGAGCGCAGACATCCACACACACACCAATGACACATGCACAGCGACACACGCGAAGGGTACGCAGCCCCACGGCCAGGCCCAAAGCCCTGGGAGGAAGACGAGGGTGAGGAAGGAGAAATTCCTATCTTGTGTAAACATTTGCGGAAAAATTACGCTGGAAACAAAAAAGGCTAAAACAGGCGAGGATTATCCCTCAGAGATGAATAGGGGCCAATTATTTAACTTGGCAAGTCAGTTAKGAACAAATTCTTATTTACAATGACAACCTACCCCGGCCAAACCCGGACGACGCTGGGCCAATTGTGCGCCGTCCTATTGGACTCCCAATCACGGCCGGATGTGATACAGCCTGGATTCGAACCAGGGACTGTAGTGACGCCTCTTGCTGTGCTTTAGACCACTGCCTGGACAGGGTGAGGTGCTGCTGGAGGGTGGTACAAGGAAAAGACTTAGACTTGCTTTCGATGAGAATGACAGATCTATAACTCACATTTCTACGTACATTTGATTAGTTGCCCAGAAAGTTACATATTATAGTTTAAAGGAGAATTAGAAGGTGCCCTTAGTGGTCATGAGTAGTCAAGGTGAGACTCAAACCGGTCTGTAGTATTCTGCACTGTCTCGTCTCCCAAGTTTGAGACATTTAGCTCGAAGACCCCTTGAAGAAAGTGTGGTGAGCCTAACGGTGACTGAAAAAACAAATTGAACATGGGTGATGATGAACAATGGCTAGTATGAGTATGGTGATAAACTAATGTAATAAATGTCATTTCTGTTAGCTTTACACAGGGGGATATTTGGTAGTCATATTTAATATGTTGAAAAAATTCAAGAAAGAAAGAACATATCAGATTGGCGGTGATCTCTGTAAGTCCTCCATGGCTATCAAAAGCTGACAGTTTTTAATAAAGTTTGTGTCAGCAGTATGGATCAAGAGACTTCTCACTTCACTCCCTGGCTGGAATCTCAAGGCTGTCTCCCTCAACCATTCACATCAACTGACCCGTTGAATTCCCACACTGAGTTGCAGTAGGATTAATTTACACCCGTCTTAGCGACTGTATTAGTTCCCAGTGGGTAGTTCTTGAATTATGGTGGCATTTGCTCATGGCATTTAATTTTTTTACATTTGAAAGCTGGAATTCTTAATGGTGAAATAGCTACGTCCGTTTGCGATATTACCACAACAAAGACAACAGTGAACAATGTTTTTTTTTACCCTCGGATATCATTGCACGTGTGATAGAAGAGCACAACTTTTTTAGTAGTTCCTCAGCTCAGCAACATAAACAATAATGGCGGTAGGGGCAGCCAGTGGTGCTGTTTCCCCTTACTACGGATTCCGTCTTTAAATGTATTTAGGTGCACCGTCCCATTCTAATTCAACTAATATGGTAGCTTAATGACTTTTTTTTTTTCAAGACCATTATGTTAACTTTGTGCCACCAGTAGGAGTAGTAACACCGATGATGGTAACGCCAATGAAAATGTTTAGGTACATTTACTGAAATGGAGACCACAAATTATCAAATGTAAGGTCATCAATCCTTTAAATATTATTTACTATGGTGATATGATTAATCATTTTGCTTTCAATATTGTTTCCCTTCATTTAAACTGGCAAACACCAAGTGAAACTTTGGATTTAGACACACCAAATGATCAATGGAATCCTCAAATGTATGACATTCTTAAAGGGTGTGATTAGCTAATAATTTTATTTTGAATATAGACCCTACCCCTGATAAGTTTGCCACTGGAGAAAATGCTCAAGGTATATCTTTGTAATCAGTGATTTTCATGGTGGTGACACCGATGACATAAAACTGAGGGATACACATTATACTAGTAAAACATATATTTTTAATAGCCTTTGTTTTTATTGATATATACTTTTGTTCACTGTCTAGCATTCAAAATAATAGATATCTCTCAATCCCCAAATCTACGCCTCTACACATCACCAGCGGGACAAGCCAGTTTGCTAGCCCCCAGTAGTTACAAATAGATGTTTTGCGGTATAAAGGACTTACATACAGTATGTTATCTTATTAAATAACTTGCACGTTTTTAATGTCACATGCACAAGTACAGTGAAATGTCTTTCTTGCAAGTCCTAAACCCAAGAATGCAGTAATCAATATCAATGCAGTACTAAAAACAAATACAAATAAGAACATGAGAAAGTAAGTAAGCTATATAAATATAGCGTCAGTTTCAATACCATATTTATAATGTGCAGGGATACTGGAGTGATAGAGGTAGATACACTACATGACCAAAAGTATGTGGTCACCTGCTCGTTGAACATCTCATTGCAAAATCATGGGCATTAATATGTAGTTGGTTCTTCCTTTGCTGCTATAACAGCCTCCACTCTTCTGGGAAGGCTTTCCACTAGATGTTGGAACATTGTTGCGGGGACTTGCTTCCATTCAGCCACAAGAGCATTAGTGAGGTCGGGCACTGCTGTTGGGCGATTAGGACTGGCTCGCAGTCGGTGTTCCAATTCATCCCAAAAGTGTTCGATGGGGTTGAGGTCAGGGCTCTGTGCAGGCCAGTCAATTTCTTCCACACCGATCTCGACAAACCATTTCTGTATGGACCTCGCTTTGTGCATTGGGGCATTGTCACGCTGGGCCTTCCCCAAACTTGCCACAAAGTTGGAAGCACAGAATCGTGTAGAATGTAGTTGTATTCTGTAGCGTTAAGATTTCCCTTCATTGAAGTTTAGGGACATACCATGAACCAGACCATTATTCCTCCTCCACCAAACTTTACAGTTGGCACTATGCGTTGGGGCAGGTAGCGTTCTCCTGGTATCCGCCAAACCCAGATTTGTCCGTCGGACTGCCAGATGGTGAAGCGTGATTCATCACTCCAGATAACGTGTTTCCACTGCTCCAGAGTCCAATGGCGGCGAGCTTTACACCACACCAGCCGACGCTTGGCATTGCGCATGGTGACCTTAGGCTTGTGTGCGGCTGCTCAGCCATGGAAAGCCATTTCATGAAGCTCCCGATGAAAGGTTATTGTGCTGACGTTGCTTCCTGAGGCAGTTTGGAACTCGGTAGTGAGTGTTGCAACCGAGGACAGTTGATTTTTACACGCTTCAGCACTCAGCAGTAACGTTCTGTGAGCTTGTGGGGCCATTTCCACTTCACAATAACAGCACTTACAGTTGACCGGGGCAGCACTAGCAGAGTAGAAATTTTACGAACTGACTTGTTGGAAAGGTGGCATCCTATGACGGTGCCACGTTGAAAGACACTGAGCTCTTCTGTAAGGTCATTCTACTGCCAATGTTTGTCTATGGAGATTTCATGGCTGTGTGCTCGATTTTATACACCTGTCAGCAAAGGGTGTGACTGAAGTAGCTGAATCCACTAATTTGAAGGGGTGTCAACATACTTTTATATATGTAGTGTATGTTTAGGGGTAAGGTCACAAGGCATCATGATGATTGTAAACACCTATGTGAGAATGCTGTTCATTGTCTACATCTCAGTGTTCAACACTATAGTGCCCACAAAGCTCATCACTAAGCTAAGGACCCTGGGACTGAACACCTCCCTTTGCAACTGGATCCTGGACTTCCTGACGGGCCGCCCCCAGATGGTGAGTGTAGGCAACAACACATCTGCCATGCTGACCCTCAACACAGGGCGCCCCTCAGGGGTGCGTGCTTAGTCCCCTCCTGTACTCCCTGTTCACCCACAACTGCATGGTCGCTTACGACTCCAACACCATCATTAAGTTTGCCAGTGACACGGTGGTGGTCGGCCTGATCACCGACGACGATGAGACAGCCTATAGGGAGGAGGTCAGAGACAGTGTGGTGCCAGGACAACAACCTCTCCCTTAATGTGAGCAAGACAAAGGAGCTGAACGTGGACTACATGATAAGGAGGGCCGATCACACCCCCGTTCACATCGACGGGGCTGTAATGGAGAAGGTCGAGAGTTTCAAGTTCCTTGGTGTCCACATCACTAAGGACCTATCATGGTCCAAACACACCAACACAGTCGTGAGGACGGCACGACAATGCCTATTCGTTTTCAGAAGGCTGAAAAGAATTGTCATGCTCAGATCCTACGGCTGCACCATCAGGAGCATCCTGACTGGTTGCATCACTGCTTGGTATGGCAACTGCTCAGCATCCGACCGCAAGGCGCTACAGAGGGTAGTGCGTATGGCCCAGTACATCACTGGGGTCAAGCTCCCTGCCATCCAGAACCAGTATACCAGGCGGTGTCAGAGGAAGGCCCTAACAATTGTCAAAGACTCCAGCCACCGAATTCATAGACTGTTATCTCTGCTACCGCACGGCAAGCACTACTAGAGCGCCAAGTCTGGGACCAAAAGGCTCCTTAACAGCTTCTACCCCCAAGCCATAAGACTGCCGAACAGCTACCCAGACCATTTACATTGACCCCCTTATTTTATTATCTATTATAATTTTTTTAGCACAGGCTCGAAGTACACTCACTGGACTCTAACCACACACCCACACGTACTACACGAACACTCCAACACACACCCACAACACATACACACATGCATATTGACGCCACACACACACATACATTCACACTTGTCACACACATTGCTGCTACTATCTGTTTATTATCTATGCAGTCACTTTACCCCTACCTATATGTACATATTACCTCAATTACATCGATTACCCCTAGTACCCTTTTTTGTTAGTTAGTTAGCAGTTTTATGGCTTGGGGATAGAAGCTGTTCAGGACCCGGTTGGTGTCAGACTTGATGCACTGGTACCGGTTGCCGTGCGGAAGCAGAGAGGACAGTCTATGGCTTGGGTGGCTGGAGTATTTAACAATTTTCCAGGTCTTCCTTTCACACCACCTGATAGAGGCCCTGGATGGCAGGGAGCTCGTCCTCAGTGATGTACTGGGCTGTCCGCACCACCCTCTGTAGCGCCATGTGATCGAGGGCAGCGCTGTTGCCATACCAAGCAGTGATGCAGCCAGTCAAGATGCTCTCAATGGTGCAGCTGTATAATTTTTTGTGGATTTGAGGACCTATGCCAAAACATTTCAAACTCCTTATTAACGACTGTGCGTGTGTGGGCCATTTTTTTATTCCTTTGCGATTTGGACACAGACAAACTTGAAGCTCAGTTAAATTAAACTGAAAATGTTTTAAAGTGTTTTTACATGGTGCCAAAGTCAAGGGACAGTATTCCCACCGCATTTCAAGAATGACCCCAATAGAAGGCCTCAGCAAAGGGTCATCCGCAAGTCACCTTTTCGTCACCCTGAATCCAACCTCCCTCTGTTACAGCTGGGGAAAGACATGGCTTTTAACTGAGTCTGAGGTGGAGGGGAAACTGAGTTTGACCGAACACAGTGGGGTSCTGTCCTGATGGTAGTTCTSCTCTCCTCAGTGGAGGTGAAGGCTGCGACATGGGCTTATCAACATCAGATAAGGACAGATACACGCTGGAATGGCACTTAATTTATTACACATGGCTTCTTAGGCCATTATCTAAGGAGGAGAAGTGGGTTTCTGTATGAGAGAGAGAGAGAGATGTACTATGGGCTGAGGTTTCTCTGTCTAAACTGGTTCACCCACCAGCCAACCACCACAACCCTATGTAGGCCACCAGCGCCTCTGGCCATTTTTCCTGCTTTGACTTCCAGATGTCAATAAAATATGTAATTATAATCACCTACCTCAACTCCTAAATCATCTAGTCAGGTCTGGCCACACAAGAACCTTCCTTATTACTAGTGGTGTAAAGTACTTAAGTAAAAATGCTTTAAAGTACCATAAGTAGTTTTTTGGGGTGTCTGTACTTTACTATTTATTTTTGTCAACTTTTACTTTTATTTCACTTCATTCCTAAAGAAAATAATGTACTTTTTGCTCCATACATTGTCCCTGACACCCAAAATTACTCGTTATATTCACACACTTATCAAGAGAACATTCCTGGTCTTCCTTACTGCCTCTGATTTGGCGGACTCACTAAACACTCATGCTTTGTTTGTAAATGATGTGTCTGCCCCTGGCTGTCTGTAAAGAATTTTAAAAAAGAAAGAAAATGGTGCCGTCTGGTTTGCTTAATATAAGGCAGGGTTCCCCATGTTTTCTGAGCATTTTTTGTATTTTTTATTGTTGGACATAAGACTTTAAAAACACAAACAAATCAGCTCCAAGTGATTTTAATTTAGGAAATCCTAAGTATTTCCACGCATAATAGAGATATACACTGACTGTACAAAACATTAGGAACACCTGCTCTTTCCATGYCTCCTGGAGTATCGAAGGTACTACCCCTGACAGACTGACCAGGTGAAAGCTGTGATCCCTTGTTAATGTCACCTGTTAAATCCACTTCAATCAGTGTAGATGAGGGGAAGGAAAGGGGGATACCTAGTCACTTGTACAACTGAATGCATTCAACTGAAATGTGTCTTCCGCGTTTAACCCAGAGGTGCGGAGGGCTGCCTTAATCGACATCCARGTCTTCGGCTCACAGGGATGGGAGGAGACATGTTAAAGAAGGATTTTTAAGTCTTGAGACAGGGATTGTGTATGTGTGCAATTGAGGGTGAGTAGGCAAGACAAAGYATTTAAGTACCTTTGAACGTTGTATACGGTAGTAGGTGCCAGGTGCACGTGTGTCAAGAACTGCAACGCTGCTGGGTTTTTCACACCATTTCACAAGAATGGTCCACCACCCAAAGGACATCCAGCCAACTTGACACAACTGTGGGAAGCATTGGAGTCAATATGGGTCAACATCCCTGTGGAAAGATTTTGACACCTTGTAGTCCATGCCCTGATGAATTGAGGCTCTTCCGAGGGAAAAAGAGGGCATCTCAATATTAGGAAAGTGTTCCTAATGTGTTGTACCCTCAGTGTACGCGATAGTATACAAATGTAAGCAAGGTTTGAAATAATCTTTTAGTCAAATATTATATCTGTTTAGGCTTCTTGCGTTATGTTTGCAGTCTTCAAACTATTTGTAACTATGTTACGGCCCCCTGCTCATCGCTCAAGAAAAAATTGACACATGACTGAATCTAGATGATGATCTCTGATATTTGAAATGATTTATACTTTTACTTTTGATGCTTAAGTATATTTTAGCAATTACATTTACTTTTGATACTCAAGCATATTTAAAAACAAATATTTTTAGAGTTTTACTCAAGTAGTATTTTCCCGGGTGACTTTTACTTGAGTCATTTTCTATTAAGGTATCTTTACTCAAGTATGACAATGGCCTTGGTATAGTGTTATTTTGTTAGTTTGTTGACAACCTGGCTGATTAACAATATTGGGTTGTTAACACGTTTGTTTTTATATAAATAAATGTGGGACACATAAAAAGGCAGTGTAGAGCACCATTGCACATCATGCATTGCTCTAATAACTTTTGAAAGATTGTTCCGAAGTTTGCCTCCCAAAAATGTATTTAACTCTAAATGAAGTCGCACAAAAATGTGTTTTCCTACGAATTAAGCCAGACAAAAATGCATGAAATACTTTTTGTACATATTTGCACTAATTGAGTGTGAGATTGTGTTGATGAGAGAGARTTTCACCGACCACTTTTGGCTCGTGAGCCTAGTTTCAGAACTACTGGCTAAAAAGTATACAAAAGCACCGGAAAATCCCTTTAAAATTGTTTCAATCATTCGAAATGATATTATACTGTATAGTAATTTTGTGTATAGCCTTTATGCCAAAGTATTCACAGATGGATATTAGTATTCAGAGATATCTCAAAACTCCAAATAAGCATCAAGCTGATTACTATAACCATTAAGCTTCCTATAACCTTTAATAAGGGAAAAGCATCAGCAGTGTAATGTCCAGATGACAATTTCCTTCCAAATGTATCTCTTCTGCATGCATTTGCCCTGGGGCCCTTGTGTTATCAATTTGACACAGATAGCCATAAATCAAAGACTTATCTTCTCCCGCCATGACACTATAACCCCACTTTACAGCCAAAACATTAGCTTGGGGTTTAGCTGGGAGGGGGGGATAGCTTGACTGGCAGAACCAAAAGATTACGTTCTCCTCTGACTGTCCTGTCGCTCCTACCACAGACAGAAAAAGACAGAGCTGCAGAGATGGGCTCGTTGTGCAACACTGACAGATTGCATGCTGGGATAGCCCCGGGGTGCCWGTCGTTTGCGGTCCTGATTTATGCCCTCTTTCCTGTTTAGCCAGCTCAAGTTCGGCCTGTCTGTGTGTGTGTGTGGTGCGACCGCCTGCCAGCATATAAATGAAAACCACACCCGCACACTGCCATGCACTAATTCGTTTCTGTTCTGGTACTCACCAGTACTCTTTTATCTCTGGCATTTTGTTTGTCGCAATGATCTTGTGAGAGATGGCTGGCATGTTCTGGATGTATGTGTGTGTCTGCTATAACACTCCCTATAAATATACAGTCAGCTCCAAAAGTATTGGGACAGTGGATTTGTGTTGTTTTGGCTCTGTACTCCAGCACTTTGGATTTGAGATTTAATTTGAGGTTATTTTCATCCATATCGGGCGAACCGTTTAGAAATTACAGCACTTTTTGTACAGTGCCCCCCCCCCCCCCCCCCCCACCTGAATCGTGAATAATGATAAGTGACAAAGTTATAGACGCACATATATCTGTCTCTTATACACATCTAGATGTGTATAAGAGACAGGAATTGTGAATAATGATAAGTGACAAAGTTACAGATGCACAAATATCATACCCCCAAGACATGCTAACCCCTCACCATTACAATTTGATTTATTTAACCTTTATTTAACCAGGAAAAGCCCATTGAGACCCAGAGTCTCTTTTTCAAGGGAGACCTGGCCAAGAAGGCAGCAACAATCAATACATTACATAATTAAAACATACAACAACATGATCCAGCCTAAAAAAAGCATTTACACTCCTCTGTAACAGTCTTCCCATCAATATTTTCAATTCATTCAGTGGCACTAACATATCTAGATGAAGCATGGATTGTAGACTATTCCATGCGTCTGGTGCACAAGAAGAGAAGACAATCTTGCCTAATACTGTGTCCTGGGGACTTTAAGTAGCACCCACCTAGCAGACCGGGTATGGTAACTGCTGGTGGTGAAGMAGACTACAGAGGTAAAGAGMGAGTTTTGTAGATGAACACATACAAATGTATCTTTCTGAGCAGATAAAGTGAGGTCCAACCTACCATTTGGTACAATGTGCAATGGTGGGTGAGTGACTTAACATTTGTAGTAAAGCGCAAGGATGCATGATAAACAGAGTCCAGTCTCTYTAAGACGGAGGAGGCTGCATGCATATACAACAAGTCACCATAATCATTTACAGAGAGAAAAGTGGCCTGAACAAGCTTCTTTCTAGTTATAAGCGGGAGGCAAGCCTTATTACAAAAATAAAAACACKATTTCAATTTAAGCRTTGTCACAAGATTATCCACATGAACTTTAAAGGACAACTTGTCATCCAACCAAATATCTAGGTATTTGTAGGATGACACTTTTTCAATGGATAAGCCACCAGATGTGACAATGCTAACGTTCTCTGGCAGAGTTCTAGCTCTGGTAAAGGTCATGAYTTTWGTTTTTTGTACATTCAAGACCAGTTTGAGACCATAAAGGGAGGCCTGCAGTGACTGAAAAGCAGTCTGGAGCTCTTCAACTGCCTGAACCAGAGAAGGAGCACATYAATATATAACTGTATCATCTGAGTATAGATGTAACTTTGCTGGTTAGCATTTTGTGGGGGTATGATATTTAGGCTTCTAACTTTCTCATTCACGATTCATTCAGGACTATCAGTAATCATGGTAGCATCCACATMAATCTAGACATTTTTAGAAATGTTTTATTCTTATTTACAATAAAAGTGACTCCAAAATGACACAATACATTATTTATCATTCATTTCTATTGGGCACAAAATAATCTGAAGCACAACCAAAACAAACAGCAAATGCGTCCAAGTTTGTAGAGTCACAAGCTTGATGTAATGATTGKGTGCTAGGAATATGGGACCAAAAACGTCACTTTTGACTATTTTAATACACATAGAAGTGAATTTGTACCAATARGTTTGGTCTCCTAAAATGTAGTGGACTATGTACAAAAAGTGCTGTAGTTCACCCMATATGMATGAAAATACCCTCAAAATAAAGCTGACAGTCTGCACTTTAAACTCCATCGTCATTGTCTTTCAAATACAAAGTGCTGAGTACAGAGCCAAAACAACATAATTGCCACTGTCACAGTACTTTAGGAGCTCGCTGTTGTAGAACCCGAGAGAAGAGCGTTCCAAATGTATACGTCTGTGCACACGAAATGACTCCCACTGTTTTAACATGACAGTTCTATAATAGGGACGTCAGTCTCACGGCCAGGCGGCAAATCTCAGGATCCATGCACATAGGCCAAGGTATATATATATATATAACTACAGTCATTTGTGTATGTAATGTAGCCCTTTGGCCCTGTGTCATACGTTATGACAAATGAGCTCAGTGCCAGAGTATAGGCAGGGTGATCATTATGTGGAGGCCTATACTGTTGGAACAGTATCCTGTTGTGTTAGGCACTCACCTTTAGCCAGTGACAAAATATCTCTCCGTCCCTGCCCCTGCCACTTCCACTGACTGGGATGGGAAAGTCAAGAGGACATGAACTTGGGGAGAAATGCCAACTTTCCCTGTAAATATGGAGGAGTTCCAGGAGTAGGGTATGTATCCTTTCCCTGCTGTGGCTGACAGTTACAGTAAGTGACCATGAGACCATGAGAAACAGCCAGGGCTGCACCATCCGCGCCAGCAGGAGGGGGGAGTATCACAAAGCCCTGATAAGAATATTAACTTCAGACACTGTATGCTCCCCCCTCCTCTCGACCAGTCCAGGGGAGGATGTCTTGATGGTGGTGTTGCTGATTATGACAGTGCATCTGCTATGTTCTGTTGTGCTCTCCCATTGCAGGCTGAACAGGCCAGGGTCTTCATTAAAAGTGTGTTAGGTTGCCTCCCCCGTGCTCCGGCCTCACCCATCTCTCCTCACCTTCCCTGGCCTGAGATCTCTCCGCTCGCACCCCAAGCCAACAGCCCAGCTCACTTCAGCACTGACGTCCAACAAAAACAGCAGGACCTGGGAGAACCCATGGATCACATTTTCCATACTACCTGGTTGTGCACATCTACCCCAAACCTCCCACACGCACACTATTCTCTCCCTCTCTTTCTCTCTCTCACTCACACACACTAGATTTTCTTACAGAACAAAACTCCAGCATCATGTAAGATTTGTATTGTTTTAATGTAATGAAAAATAATTGTTATGCTTCAAATTGTCCAATTAACTTATACAGACATCTGTGCCGGGCATGAGAGCCCATCCTTGAACAGTATTAATCATTGGATTCACCAGGATGTTGAATGCTTAACTTCGAACTTTAGTCTTCCAATATACATTTTGGTAAGACTCTGGACTGTGGCCCATTGGCCAAAATCCTCTGAAAGAGTCACTGCCTAGAGTCGACTTCAGACTTGACCACATCCACTGGATACATGATGGACAAAAACCTCAAAGTACATAGTTTATTATTCCCTTGTGAGAATTTCTTGAGCGCAGTGCAAGGTGGTGACTTATAGTGGCAAGTGTTAGTAGGTGTTTGAAGGTCTGTAGACAGTAGATACAGGTGGTCCAATATCTTAACACACCACAGCACTCTCCACATTAACCTAATACCTCTACTCCTCTTCTTCAGGTATTTCCAACACTAAGTTTACCTGACAACATGATACACCTAAACAAAAAACGGAGAATGCTTGAGGTTTAGCTGGATATAAAGATGAACTTGTGTTGCCATTTCCTGGTAGTTGTAATGGATAGCTCATGCTGTGGTGGCTGTTGAAAGGCTTTGCCAGTTCCCACAGCCATGCAGATGTGGCCCTGGCTGGCTGCAGTTCTGTGAGAGTCTGCTCCACTGTCAGTAAGGGATCTGTACTGTCATTAAGGGCTCTGAACCAAAGGAAAGACAGCATGGCACAGCATGGTAAACCGGGTTAGACTGCATGGTAAACCGGGTTATACGGCATGGTAAACCGGGTTAGACGGCATGGTAGACCGTGTTAGACGGCATAGTGGTAAGGGCTAGACAGCATGGTGGACAGGGTTTAGACAGCATGGTGCAGCATGGTAGACAGTGTTAGACAGCATGGTAGACAGAGTTAGACAGCATGGTAGACAGGGTTAGACAGCATGATGCATCATGGTAGACAGTGTTAGACAGCATGGTGCAGCATGGTAGACAGTGTTAGACAGCATGGTGCAGCATGGTAGACAGGGATAGACAGCATGGTAGACAGGGTTAGACAGCATGATGCAGCATGGCAGACAGGGATAGACAGCATGGTAGACAGGGTTAGACAGCATGATGCAGCATGGACCTCGACAGGGCCTCACAAGGTTGTAGATAGACTTGATAAAAAAGGTATTGATGAGATAACAAGTCAGAGATACAATTTGAAACATACGCATATCAAAACACAGGTCCACATGGTCAGCAGCGGGTATTACACGACTGCATGGTGTATTTCCAATGGGTTAGAAGAGACAGCATGATGATCATGGCAGACAGGATGACAGCATGGTAGAAGGGTTAAGACAGCATGATGCATGCATGTAGACCACAGGTGGGTTCAACCCTGCCGTGCTGCAGCTCCGTAATGCAATGCATAAATCTTGCTAACCCGGTTCTTTATCTGTCAACTTGAATTTGCAGGTCCAAGCATGATGCGGGTGGTCGTACGATTCGGCGTGATCTCTAATCTCGCTCATAACCAAACGTTCATTCTTCTCATATATCTATGCACGGGTTAGTATATTTTGTCGCCAAAAAATGGAGACTATTTCCTAGGTGAGAACAGAGTTAGACAGGGCATGGTGCAGCGATGGCAGACAGAGGATAAGAACAAAGCATGGTAGCACAGGGTTAGACAGCATGATGCAGCATGGTAAGCAAGGGTTAGACAGCATGATGGAGCATCATGTAGAACAGGTGGTTAGGA
>NC_036855.1:30214603-30335528 GCF_002910315.2 Salvelinus sp. IW2-2015
CGCACGGTAGACAGGGTAGACAGCATGGTTAGACAGGGTTAGACGACATGATGCATCATGGCAGACAGGGTTAGACAGCATGGTATAGACAGGGTTAGACAGCATGATGCAGCATGGTAGACAGGGTTTAGACAGCATGATGCAGTCATGGTAGGCGAGTTAGACAGCATGATGCATCATGGTAGACAGAGTTAGACAGCATGATGATCATGGCAGCCAGGTTAGAAGCAATGGTAGACAGGGTTAGACAGCATGATGCATCATGGTAGACAGGGTTAAACAGCATGATGCAGCATGGCAGACACTAGAGCTGGTAGACAGGGTTAGACAGCATGATGCATCATGGTAGACAGGGTTAGACAGCATGATGCAGCATGGTAGACAGGTTTAGACAGCATGGTAGACAGGGTGACAGCAGATGCATATTGGTAGACAGGGTAGAACGCATGATGCAGCTGGTAGACAGGGTTAGACAGCAGTCAGACAGGGTTAGACAGCATGGCAGACAGGGTAGACAGCAGTAGACAGGGTTAGACAGCATGATGCATCATGGTAGACAGGGTAGACAGCATCAGCATGGCAGACAGGGTTAGACAGCATGATGCAGCATGGCAAGACAGGGTTAGACAGCATGATGCATCATGGTAGACAAGGTTAGACAGCATGATGCATCATGGTAGACAAGGTTAGACAGCTGATGCAGCACGAGACAGGGTTAGACAGCATGATGCAGCATGTAGACAGGGTTAGACAGCATGGTAGACAGGTGTAGACAGCATGATGCAGCATGGTAGACAGGGTTTAGACAGCATGGTGCGGGATGGTAGACGGAGATCTAGCAGATAGTGTCTGTTGGATCACTAAGGGCTGTTGCTTTAGATGCGTTATCTAAAACAAAATGGCTCAATTGTCTTGTTCTTGGGTCAGATACTTGGTTTTTAGTTTTTTGCTGTCAAACAAGAATATATAATTTAGCTGAATAATAACCGGTATTAGGCACAACACAAGCAATAAACATGTGTTCTATAGATTTTGATGTTAATGTTCCAGTTTCCACTGTATGTATGAATTACCTTATATGTAGATGTATCCATTACTTGTATGGTATGTATCCATTACTGTATGGTATGTAGATCCATTACTGTATGTGTATGGTATGCATTACTGTATGAATCCATTACTGTATGGTATGTACCATTACTGTATGTATGTATCCATTACTGTATCGGTATTATCCATTACTGTATGGTATGTATCAATACTGTATGAATCCATTACTGTATGGTATGTATCCATTACTGTTATGGTATGTAATCCATTACTGTATGGTATGTATCATTCCTGTATGAATCCATTACTGGTATGGTATGTACCATTACTGTATGGTATGATCATCGTAGGTTGTATCCATTACTGTATGGTATGTACCATTACTGTATGGTATGTATCCATTACTGTGATGGTATGTAACCATTACTGTATGGTATGTATCCATTACTGTATGGTATGTATCCATTACTGTATGGTATGTATCCATTACTGTATGGTATGTATCCATGAACTAACGCTGCAGTCTTGTTTGTTGAGTGTTTTGCACTGGATGGTTGGTGTATCTCCTCTGAGAGAGAAGACTATTCTGAGTGAGTGACAGGAGACTGATTCTAGTTCTATCTACGGTTTGGCTGCATGGTCAGGTCCAACCAACAACAGGACCCTGCTTGGCTGGTCAACCTAAAGCCTTTCTAATTTGGTGATGAGCTGTAAGATGACCTGCTTGCCCCTTCTCTCTTGGTTGGATGGATAATAGTGATCATAGTACCCCCCCCCCCTCCCCCTCATTGGACCCAGGGAGACCGGGGCACTGGCACCCAGGTGCATTGGGCTGGCAGACATTGTCATCCACACGGGGTAAACTGAGACACAGCCACCAATAATTGATGAAGATGTAGGGCATGGCATTTGACCAGGCCAGTCAGCAGACATGTTCCTGTGGCCTCCACTGAAGGGTCACAATCCTGCCACCTCCATTAGCTGTAATTGATTTAACCACAGACACCCCTCCTTCCTCCTCTCCCCTCTTCTTCATTCCCTCCATCGACCGTCTGCATTATCTTCCTCCTCCCATCGCATTAGCTATAGGTAGATGAAGTGGTTCTTTCTCTCCCACTTCTTTTTGGTTTTTCAGCTGTGGTTGATGTAAAAGAATAATAATTCATGACCATGTGTGTGGTCAGAGGCATATTTCCAAGCCCTCATAAAGACAATACGTCACACTGTACTTGAATTCTTCTTCATGCCAAATTCTTCCTTGGTCCCTAACAGTATTTTTGACCGAACACCTGTGATCTTGTATTCTTTATTGTTTCATTTAGGAGTGAGGGGGAATGGCTCAATGTAGCCATCTTCCAGCCTTAATCCATGGCCCCTAAAGAGGTTTAAAACACTCTGGTTTCATCTAATCTTTTCGCTCAGACCCAGCCGAGCTTGAAACCTCCTCTTTTCTATGATAGGAATGGACAAATAAAGGTCTCTCCCAGCACACTCATGAAAGGACACTGTGTGCTCTGTGGATTAGGGGCTTGCGTTTTTTTTCTCTTTCTCAATTAGACTGAAAAATATATATTTTTAAAAATAAATTGTCTCCTGTTTGCTCAGTATTATACCTTGCCAAAGGTTTTGCAGATTCTACTCGTCTATTTTCAAACCTCAGCTGTGCTCTCCAGAAACAGCGTATTCTGTCTTTGAAGGGACTCAGGATCTCTCAATGTTTTTGATGCAAGTCAAATCCAGGTTTCAGATTGAACATATTCAGAGAAAATTTAGATTGCGTTGCTAAATTGTCCGTGGTATCATTAGTAACCACCTTACAAGTTGAGTGGCTTTTATGGGGCTTCTTATTTTCATATGCTATGACTGAATCTGATAGATTTAATAAATGTGAAATTTGTATTATCCTTGGGCTATTCATATAGGCCTACATTCAGATTCAGACGTGTTAGGTTGTGCCATTAATTAATTGTAAACACAGCACACATCTGATATAATATATAATTCATTATATTCTGTTATGTTATATTATCATGATAATGTCTCGTTAGCATTGTATTTACTGTAGGCTAATCTTTAGAAATTCAAATTGTTTCATTTACACTACGAGAGAAAAGGGCACTCAGTTGGCGTTGGTACAGCCAAAAGCTCAATGGTCCAGCCTGTCAGCGCATGAACTGCAACAAAATAAATGCAGGCACTGGTAAGGACGACTGAAAAGAAGGGTCCTTCATGTTCAACCGGCGCTTGTTTTGCATCGCTTCCCCACGCTTTGCTAAGGTACCTTCCTTGACACCTTTCAAATTACATGCACATTGATAATGTATCGTTTTTCCTATTGTTAGTATCACTGGTATTTGGACTCACGTTAAAGAGCTAGTGCTGTGTTTTGTTTGCAAATGTTGCTAGCCTGTGGACTTAGCTAGCTAATAAGTACACTGCATTGGAAAGCCTGTGCTAGCCAGGCTAACGTTAGCTGGGATAGAAGCTTCTAGCTAGTAGTTAAATATGAATTTCTTAAACGTTGACAATACATACAATTGTTGTATAACTGCATCTGTATAGGTAAGTCAAGCTAGATTGCGTTGTTTACAGCAAACTCATAGATAGGAATCCCTGCTAGATCCCTGCTCCCGGTTTAACACCAACGTTAGTAAGAGACTAACACCAACATTAATAACAGACTATCAAGGAAGACTAGTGTCACACAGTTTGTTATGCACACACTTTAAACATGTCATGAGAATGTGTGATACAAGAGTGCAGATGAGAACAGTGATTAAATTGAGAGCCAAAAAAGTTAGTCTAACTAGTTAGTCAATTTTATTGATTTGTTGTGTCTTGGAGAGGGCACATCAGGTGGTTAGCAAGAGGAGTACAGCAGTGGTGTAGGCTGGTGATGAATAGCAGTCAATCCTCTTGTCCCGCTATCCTGAAGTGTGCAGGTAAAACCCCAAGAGGAGGGAATTGGTGATAATACAAACAGATAAGACAGAGGTACCCGTTGCCCTAAGTCAGGACGATGCAGCGACAAAGTGTTCCATCAGTGCCTGCCTGCCTGATTGAGGCTTGTATGGTATTAGAGTCCCTTATCTACCATGGCCCCAGTTCAGCAGTCACGCCATTGACGGGAACAATGCCTCCTCTTCCCCCCCATTGGCGCCGTGAATGACAGTGGGCGTGGGTGCACTTGTGTCTGACTTTACCCTCTATCTAAGCTAGCTGCCGCTGTGCTGCGGTGTCATGTTATTTCAGTCCAGATACCCTCACCAGCAGCCGATCAGTCACACAATAAAAGGGCGTGTGTCCCTTCCACTTCCTATGTTGTTGAATAAACTGGAGTTTTATCATGGACCCGGGTCTCCATTCAGCTCGTTGGTTTCCTCCTCGGGAGAATCTGATAGTATTGGCAGGGATGTGGGGAGGGTCTCGGAAGAAAGGCTGACTAATGGTTAAAGAGTCAAGGCAGCCTGGCCCCCAGTGAAGTGGAAATACCCATGGAGGAAAAGGGAAATGCAAGATAAGACTTCCGAGGCGCAAATTGAAGATGTTGGAAGAACCGTCCACGTTTACTTTTCGTCAGCCAGCAAGATGAGTAGGCCTAACGAACAGCAAAAGCACTGGCCTATGTCAATCTACTATCCCCTATAGTACAAAAGTTAACCTATTTTATTATGCGAGAAATAAATATTCCAAACAGTACAGCTGTCCCCGACTAAAAAATAATATTGGTTGACCGAGAATCGTCCTGTTCTTTCAACCAATCGATTGGTCGAAATGTTTAAACTTATTTTGCCACATCATTTTATCCGTAAATTGTATTACTTGTTTCAGACTGAACATTTCTGTTACCGAAATCCCTAATGTGTTTAGGAAAAACATCCCCTATTCCCTCAACCCTTGCTCTCTTTACGTGAAACATATAAGCATCGCATGCATGTCACCAATAGGGCCTGACCTATAGCCTATCATAATCACATCAATAAATTGGTTATAACAAACTCTGAGCACAGTAACACATGAAGGTAAAATAGATGCGGAGGACGTGAAAAATGTACTTGAAACGGGCGAATGTTTACTGGTTGCTCAGGAGGGAAAGGGGAAGTCAGATCTGTGGAAGACATTGAGTTAGTTGTTGAAACTACTGGAGATCCAGATAAAGGAGGGTATATGAGCAAGTGTTGCGAGAGGTATTGTGTGTCATGAAGTTGATGTCAGATTACAATATACATTTTTCTGACCGTTTGGAACAGTGTAAACCACTAAATAAATACATGTACCGGAGTGTCGCTTCTAATGAGAGAAAAAAAGATATCTGAAGCCTTGATTTACAGCAAAAAAAACTGTTGCATGCATTTGTGAATTGCCGTTTATTTATTGTTTAGGCTAATTATTCAAAGCTGAAAGCTCCCTTTTTGATATTTATTTAAAAACTAAAATGCTTGATTTGCATTTCAAAGCATGAATGTCTTGTGATTGCATGAACGAATGAATGATTGATTGATACACTAGGCCAGGGCTGCCCAATCCTCTTCCTGGAGATCTACTGTCCTGTGGGTTTTCTGTTCAACCCTAATTTAACACACCTGGTTCTACTTATTAGCTGCTCAACAAAACCTTAACTAGCTGAATCAGATATGCTAAATTAGGGTTGGACTGAGAACCTACAGGACAGTAGATCTCCAGGAAGAGGGTTGGGCAGCCCTGCACTACACTATATATTGAAATATAGGCCTAAGTAAGTTACGGTATTAAGACCAAACAGGATGCGCTCTTAAGGCTACAGTTCAATGGTGGTTTTACAAGGATACTATACTAAGCCTACTAATGATAACGACATTACTTATTATTATAATGATGATCATAATAATAGTAATTATAACAATAAGGAGATCAAGAAAAAGGAGTGTATAGGAGCGAGAGCCTCTTTCGAACAGTGTAAAGAACACTGAATAAATGATAAGCAATACCAGTCTATTATAACCAAATAAATTGTAAAGCCTTTATTACAGCATAGCACAGATTTAAAAACAGCTGAATCTGTGAAATTGCTTTATCCAACGTTTTGCCATTGCATGAGGCTTGGTGCTCGCGGAATCAGTAAGCTATTAAACAAACACTCAAACAGGCAACAAAAGCTAAATCTGTCTCATTTCTGTAGATCAATATGGACTATTTATAAAGCCAGGCACATTTTAACAGTTAGGCTATTGATTATAGACCTAATTAAGTTTAGTTTCCTCTCTCCTCAATTTTCTTAGACAATTAGGCTTAGGCAAGGGCTGTTTTCTTGTCTCTGCTGCTGCTGGCGGCTCCTCCTCTGCTTTTCCCGTGGTTCATTTTCATGCCAGCCAGGTAGGCTATACTCCTGTTGTAAAGTGAAGCAATGTGCGTAATATTAGGAAAGTTGAAAAAAACATATAGTTGGCCTAGCCTATAGAAAGCTGATGGGATCCTCCTCTTTTTATTAGCGGCCATCACTCTGTTTTCTCCCACAATTACATAGCCTATAGAAATGTTGCGCAACATGAGCTCATGGGCTCTCATGAAGTGTTTGATAGATTTTTCATATACGTTTCTATTGATGTCAGAGTGATTTAAAGGGACAATAGTACCCGTTAGCAAGTTTGGTAGGCTACTAACGACCATCGGCAGCATCAGAGCTTGGAGAAGCCTAGTAACCGTAGCTAAACGGTGTGGAATGTGGAATGTGGAATTTGACTGCGGTCATGACTCGTGACCACCGTTGAGGCGGTAATACAGTCACCGTAACAGCCCTAGATGTGGGGAGGGTCTCAGAAGAAAAGTCTGACTAATGGTTAGAGTCAATGCAGCCAGGCCCCAGTGAAGTGGAAGTGCCCACGGAGGAACAGCGAGAAAAGGGGGAAATGCAAGATAAGACTGTTCCGATAAAGAACAATGACTAATAGCTGAGGTATGATCTCACTAAAGGAGGCATTTCTTAGTTGCCATGGAACCTACCGTAGTGTGTTTAGCCAAGTAGGTCAAACCTGTAGTAGAAATATATTGTAGTTAATTAAAATGACCTGTAAAAACAGGCTATTCAGAATGTGTGTGTGTGAATGCTCTGCAAGGTGCTTGTCATTTTCATCATGCTTATCAAGGCTGAAATTTGATGATTATAATCAGACCCTGGCCCTGTTCTCTCTACATAATGGGTTTTGTGAGACTGGGTAGTATATTTTCCGTAACAGCCTCCCTGTGATCTGTATGTCCTGCTTGTATTTATGAATGGCATAATATGACAGGGGCAGCTCAGGTGGGTAGCTAACTATCATGTGAGAGGCAGCTACCAACTCCAAAGAGCCACTGAAGGAATGTGGTCTGGACAGCCGTTATTCCACAACTTTGAAGCCCCCCCCTCCCCTTCATATAAGCAGCAAGCTCTGCGAAGCAGGGGACACAGGTAGTGGCTGCGTTTGATCTGAAGGTCGCCAGCCCCTTGCCGGTGTTGAGCGATACCTGGCTGGAGGAGCTGGCTCTTATTTAATAACATGAAGGGGAAGCGGACTCTCATAATTAGGCCTAATTACCCCGCAGGTGTTGACAGATGGGCCGAGAAGAGACACGCTGCCTTTATCCACAGACTTAGAGTCAGATTACCAGAGCTGTCTTATCTGTTACAGGGCCAGTAGGAGACTCACTCTTCCCCTGGCCTGGCGGCCTGGCTCTTCCCACCGGGACAGGCAGGCAGATCTGGTCCGGAGGAGCTCGGGTATATTAATCAGTCAATGTGATTTATTATTCCCTTCCTCCCTGTCCCACAAATTTAATTAACTGTTCTATAATTTCTTGCGGGTAGGCTATATGACAAATTCCCTGACTGACCCACTGGTTTTATGGTTATCTGTTGGTTCAATCATTTTTGAAATGTCGGGTATTTAGTTTTATTAACTTGGGGGGTTTAAGACCTGTGGTTTGCCCAACAGTGATGATCCTCCACAATAGCGTGTGGCCTACTAGCCTGGTGGCCTATTTGACTTCTATAGACCTACTGCTACTACTATCCATTCCTCCACACAAAAGGCGAGCGTGCGAGGCGTGTGTGTCATATATTTTAGAACGCATTGTTTTGAATTATAATGACCCAACCGAAGCCAGGCGGGCAGGTTGTCCGCTTTGACGCCTTTCTCAATCAGAATGTGTCTCTGTTTTTGTGTTTTGTCTGGCACTGTAGTCACACTTGGAAATGTTGTCTTTGTTCACTTTTTTCCCCAAGCTCATTTCAGTTGAGAGGTAGCTAAGGGTTAAGGCTTTACCGTACATGTTAAATAACATCAACGCATCCACTTAATAGAAACACAACATCGCCATCAGCGAAGGTGATTGGAGATATGGACTATCCTGCTAGCATACAGGCACTGCTCTGCCTGTCCCATCCTTCCCACCCGCCTCGCTCTGTTTGTTCCGCCCACCCGCTTCGGGTGAGTTTTTCGCTTAAGTACAGTATTTGTCTTGATTTTACATCAGTTTTCATACAACATTTGGACTAGAATACCAATTACAGCTTTGTTTGCTTGGTTGCCTCCTCAGGTTAGCGTGAAACAATTGAAGAGCCTCTCTGAATGGGTTTGAGTGACACCCTGTCACTGGACTGTTTATTTGTCTAGTTTCACTGCCTCCCACATGTTTGTATTGGGGTTCTTGGGTGACTTGCTAACAACCAACCACCACAACAGCTCCATTGTTGGGGCAATCACAGGCAGCGGCTCTGGAAATGCTGACGCCACTAAACAGAGGATGAGGACAGTGGGCTGAGGAAGCAGTGGTGTGGTAGATGGGGTTGTTTCTATTTCCACCTTCAACATTCTATTGGGGGGGGTGGGGGGGGGGGTGCAGGCTGGGTGGTGGGCGTGCAACCTACTTCTGTGATATTTCCCCAACTGCAGTAGTTTCCTTGTCAATCATCCAAACACCCCCCCATGCACAGCCAG
Organism: Salvelinus sp. IW2-2015; assembly: GCF_002910315.2. Lineage (NCBI taxonomy): Eukaryota > Metazoa > Chordata > Actinopteri > Salmoniformes > Salmonidae > Salvelinus > Salvelinus sp. IW2-2015. Next base: position 30,223,606 of record NC_036855.1, read on the forward strand.
TGTGTTTGATTGACATGCAGGCGGTTGGTCAGGGGAGGAATGTTCTGAGGCCCAGGCAGTCAGTGTTTGTACAACGAAAGCACAGTGTGGTTCCAAACTAGTTGAGCCTCAGCCCAGCTCCAAGAGCTGTAGGCCTGCAGTAGCACAATAAGGGAAAGGTACCTTAATCCACCTGTTATCAGGGTGAGCCTCCCTGTCACATACAGAAACGGCCACAGAAACAGCACGACAACAGCTATGGAATGTAGCCTGGCCTTCCCACCCATCCTTTCACAACCTCAGGCTTAACTAATATATCTTCACAAACTTCTACGGTTGCCGTTTTGTTCAATTTCTTCATACCCCAATGTAGGTTACTACACTGAGTGTACAAAACATTAGGAACACCTTCCTAATGTTGCACCTCTTCCTTTTTGCCTTCAGAAGAGCCTCAATTCGTCGGGGCATGTGTCGAAAGCGTTTCGCAGGGATGCTGGCCCGTGTTGACTCCAATGCGTCACACAGTTGTCAAGTTGGCTGGATGTTCTTTGGGTGGCGGAACATTCTTGATACGCACGGGAAACTGGGGGTGAAAACCCAGCAGCGTTGCAGTTCTTGACACACTCAAACTGGTGCGCCTGGCACCTACTGCCATACCCCGTTCAAAGGCACTTAAATCTTTTGTCTTGCCCATTCATCCTCTGAATGGCACACAGTATTCAGACCCCTTGACTTGTTTCATATTTTGTTACGTTACAGCCTTATTCTAAAATAGATTTAAATCGTTTTTTTCCCTCATTAATCTAGACCCATTTACATAAAAAAAAAAATGATGTCACATTTACTTAAGTATTCAGACCCTTTACTCAGTACGTTGTTGAAGCATCTTTGGCAGCGATTACAGCCTCAAGTCTTCTTGGGTATGACTCTACTAACTTGGCACACATGTATTTGGGGAGTTTCTCCCGTTCTTCTCTGCAGATCCTCTCAAGCTCTGTGAGGTTGGATGGGGTGCGTTGCTGCACAGCTATTTTTGGGTTCGGTCTCTGGCTGGGCCACTCGGGACAAGTCTCTGAATGTCCTTGAAACCACTCCTACGTTGTCTTGGCTGTGTGCTTAGGGTCGTTGTCCTGTTGGAAGTTGAACCTTCGGCCCAGTCTAAGGTCCTGAGCGCTCTGGAGCAGGTTTTCATCAAGAATCTCTCTGTACTTTGCCCCATTCATCTTTCCATTGACTAGTCTCCCAGTCCCTGCCACTGAAAAACATCCCCACAGCATGATGCTGCCACCACCATGCTTCACCGTAGGGATGGTGCCAGGTTTCCTCCAGACGTAAGGCTTGGCATTCAGGTCAGAGTTCAATCTTGGTTCTGTCAATCCAGAGAATTTTGTTTCTCATGGTCTGAGAGTCCTTTAGATGCCTTTTGGCAAACTCCAAGTGGGCTGTCATGTGCCTTTTACTCAGGAGTGGCTACTGTCTGGCCAATCTACCATAAAGGTCTGATTTATGGAGCGCTGCAGAGATGGTTGTCCTTCTGGAAGGTTCTTCCATAGAGGAACTCTGGAGCGCTGTCACCTCCCTGACCAAGGCCCTTCTCCCCCGATTGCTCAGTTTGACTGGTCGGCCAGCTCTAGGAAGTCTTGGTGGTTCCAAACTTTTTCCATTTAGGAATGATGGAGACCACTGTGTTCTTGGGACCTCCAATGCTGCAGACTTTTTGGGGTACACTTCCACAGATCTGTGCCTTGACACAATCCTGTCTCGGAGCTCTACAGACAATTTCTTCGACCTCGTGGCTTGGTTATTGCTCTGACATGCACTGTCAACTGTGAGACCTATATAGACAGGTGTGTGCCTTTCCAAATCATGTCCAATCAATTGAATTTACCACAGGTGGACTCCAATCAAGTTGTAGAAACATCTCAAGAATGATCAATGGAAACGGGATGCACCTGAGCTCAATTTCGAGTCTCATAGCAAAGGGTCGGAATACTTCTGTAAATAAGGTATTTCTGTCTTCGCTTTGTCATTGTTGGGTATTGTGTGTAGATTGATTAGGGGAAAAAATATTTAATATATTTCACAATAAGGCTGTAACGTAACAAAATATGGAGAAAGTGAAGGGGTCTGAACTTTTTGAATGCACTGAATGCACAATCCATGTCTCAATTGCCTCAAGGCTAGAAAATCCTTCTTTAACCTGTCTCCTCCCTTTCATCTACATTGATTTTGAAGTGGATTTAACAAGTGACATCAATAAGGGCTCATATATTTCACCTGGTCAGTCTATGCAATGGAAAGAGCAGGTGTTCCTAATGTTTTGTACAGTCAGCGCTTTAGATTGTTAGGTCGCTTGTGGTAAACCTATAATATGCATACGATGTAGGCCTATGTCTCTGGTTTCTGGTTAGACTAGTCATTTATGATGATGCAGTGACCGATTCCAGAAGCTTTCGGGGATCCTCTTTCTCTCTGCTTGAGCGGTCAGACCCTGGGTGATAGTGTGATAGTGGTGGCTGGCTGGCTGAAGTGGTAATGGGATAGTGGTGTGGTGTGGGACTGGGGATGACTGTGGTCTTTGTGAAGGTTCGAGTTAGACGGTGATGCAGGTGCCCTCTTCTTAATTAGGGAGGCTGTCCAGAGGTCTGTCTCTCTCAGCTTCACAGATTAACATGGACAATTGAACCAATAACCTTCTGAAATGAGCTTCTCCAAAATACCTGCGGCTCCAGTTTCAGCGTGTGCCGATGTGGAGGGCAAGGGTTAGCCTATAGGAGTAGGGGTGGGGTGTGATTATAAACTAAGATTGCCGATAAAGGAGTAATACAAAAGTCTTGAAACAAAATCGTCCTATTCTCACATTTCCTACGGAGCAATTTCGGGGGCCAACAGAGATTGTATTTTAATTCCATAATTTTTTACTTTGTATTAAGATAATGAACTTGAATTTGTTTTTCAGTGGTAGTGCAATTGAATCATTGAATTCATAAATTGAATTTATAGTTCACGATTTGAAACTGAATTGAATGAATTGCATTCAGCTTTAAATTTCCATTTCAATTTATATATTCAATATTTATATATTCAGTTTCAATATATATGGTATATATTGCATTCATTGTCCGTGTATCAAGTTTACAACCAATAATTTAAGTTTGTCAACGTTTCATATATTCAACTTCTCAGGTGCATTCAGATTCATTTTTTAAATTCAGTTCTCTAAATTCAGATTCAAAACCAGAGATAAAATCCAGGTATTTTGCCAGCCAACAAAGATACAGAATCAAACGCTCTTTGTTGTCAACAGTAGCCTCTGGCTTCAGAAACCGCCAATGTGACATGTTGAATTTATTTCCTTCCTATGAATTTGTCTCTAGCGTTTGAACCGTTGTGTCTATAAGCTATTATGACCCCATTCCTGAAAGCGAAGACTCTCCCCTCTGATGATCACAGGGACTAGCATTTCCACTCCTTGTTTAATGTGTGACTGACTGGTTTCGAACCAGGTCTCCCGCATTTTACAAGACTGTGTTAGCCCACTTAGCTTAAGCCCATGGGGAGGAGTTCAGGAAGCTGACACAAGTCTTCAAGTCTCCAGCAAGGTTAGGCCTTCTCATCGAAACAGCATGGTTCATCAAACCACCGCAGTTAGATTTCACCCCCCTTTGACATCACACTGAGGTCACAGCACCAATATAAGTGACTGGGTTTGAAATCGGGCCTACTGCACACTTTCCGGAGGATCTGTGCACCCCATTTAACGAGAGTGCAACAGATCCATGCATGTGATCAGCAACCTTGCCTGAGACCTGAAGACGTGTTAGTTTGACTGATGCGGTTCTAACCATAGATATAAAACAGTTCTGTCTCGATGGTTCTAACCCAGGTCTCCTGTTCGCCAGACAATGCAATTTTGCAGGTCTCAGACAAGTTGCTTATCACGCAAGCGTGGTCACTGAACCACCTGTCTTACACATCACCCCCCCCCCCCTTTGACGACCTCCTTGAATAGACGAATCCTAGTCATAGGACCAATCCTTAGGCTTTAGCTCAGCAGGCTAACACAGTCTTAATCTAGTCAGTCACACCCTTATAATAACTACCCTTGCTGGAGACTTGAAACTAACACATGTCAAACGAATACGTCTTCAGGTTGCTCATCACATAAGCATGGATCACCAAACCATGCTCTTTTAAGGAGTAACCTTGCTCTATCTTGAATACTTGTATTAGTGTAGCAGGTGGAGATCTGTGAAAGTCACTCCTCGGCCTGAAGTGTCGCCCATTACGCAATTGAAGAAGGCCTTTTTTAATAGCACGATGGGTTGGAATGCTTCAGGAGGGTGGCCAAGTGTCTTTCCGGGGCAGAAGTCTTGAGTTCGAGTCTCCGTATGAGCTGAATCAGGGGGAAGCGGTACTCGCTAAGCAGGCGGAAGAGTGACGTCCCTTACAATGGTGCCCCTGGACTCGGATCTACAGTTGTGCTGAGCTCAACCACGGGGGTCACTGTGGAGTGAGTTTGGGGGGTGAATGTAGCAGATGGAGTTCTGTGAAACTCACTCATCAGCCTGAAGTGTCACCCCTTGTGCAATTTGAAGAAGGCCTTTTCAATAGTGTGTTGGGTTGGAACGCCTCAGGAGGGTGGTCACGTGTGTTTGTGAGGCAGATGTCCTGAGGGATGAGTGGAAACGGGGGGGGTATGGAAGCGGTAGGCTACTTGTTAAGAAAGCAGCTTGTTGTCCTTTACGTGAACCTCCTGAACGTTACAGGGTTATTGAACTACATTTTAATAGTGGCCAAATTAAGTTTAATACAAAAGTTTTTTATACACGCCATTCTAACGTCTCCTGCACGGCCTGTGATTATCATAAAGGTGAACAGAAGACACGTCCATGTTCAAGAGAGTCTTCGCTTTCAGGAATGGGGTCATAATAGCTTATAGCCAAAACGGTTCAAACGCTAGAGACAAATTCATAGGAAGAAAATCTATTCAAAATGCCACATTGGAGGGCCTCCCGGGTGGCGCAGTGGTCTAGGGCACTGCATCGCAGTGCTAGCTGCGCCACCAGAGTCTCTGGGTTCGCGCCCAGGCTCTGTCGCAGCCGGCCGCGACCGGGAGGTCCGTGGGGCGACGCACAATTGGCATAGCGTCGTCCGGGTTAGGGAGGGTTTGGCCGGTAGGGATATCCTTGTCTCATCGCGCTCCAGCGACTCCTGTGGCGGGCCAGGCGCAGTGCGCGCTAACCAAGGGGGCCAGGTACACGGTGTTTCCTCCGACACATTGGTGCGGCTGGCTTCCGGGTTGGAGGCGCGCTGTGTTAAAGAAGCAGTGCGGCTTGGTTGGGTTGTGCTTCGGAGGACGCATGGCTTTCGACCTTCGTCTCTCCCGAGCCCGTACGGGAGTTGTAGCGATGAGACAAGATAGTAATTACTAGCGATTGGATACCACGAAAATTGGGGAGAAAATGGGATACAATTTTTTTTTTTTATGCCACATTGACTTCAGAACCGCCAGCAGCTACTGTTTACCATACAGCGTTTGATTCTGTTGAATCTGTTCTCTACCTTTCCTGGCTGGAAAAGTACCAGGATGTTTTTGAATCAGAATTGAATTGAATATATGAAACTTTGATCAACTTGAAATTATAAACTCAGGGAAAAAAGAAACGTTCCTTTTTCAGAACCCTGTCTTTCAAAGATAATTAGTAAAAATCCAAATAACTTCACAGATCTTCATTGTAAAGGGTTTAAACACTGTTTCCCATGCTTGTTCAATGAACCATAAACAATTAATGAACATGCACCTGTGGAACGGTCGTTAAGACACTAACAGCTTACAGACGGTAGGCAATTAAGGTCACAGTTCTGAAAACTTAGGACACTAAAGAGGCCTTTCTACTGACTTTTAAAAACACCAAAAGAAAGATGCCCAGGGTCCCTGCTCATCTGCGTGAACGTGCTTTAGGCCTAAGAGAGCGCTACAGGGAGACAGGATGGACAGCTGATCGTCCTCGCAGTGGCAGATCACGTGTAACAACACCTGCACAGGATAGGTACATCCAAACATCACACCTACGGGACAGGTACAGGATGGCAGCAACAACTGCCCGAGTTACACCAGGAACGCACAATCCCTCCATCAGTGCTCAGACTGTCCGCAATGGGCTGAGAGAGGCTGGACTGAGGGCTTGTAGGCCTGTTGTAAGGCAGGTCCTCACCAGACATCACCGGCAACAACCCACTGTCGCTGGACCAGACAGGACTGGCAAAAAGTGCTTTTCACTGACGAGTCGCGGTTTTGTCTCACCAGGGGTGATGGTCAAATTTGCGTTTATCGCCGAAGGAATGAGCGTTACACCGAGGCCTGTACTCTGGCACGGAATCGATTTGGAGGCAGAGGGTCCGTCATGATCTGGGGCGATGTGTCACAGCATCATCGGACTGAGCTTGTTGTCATTGCAGGCAATCTCAACGCTGTGCGTTACAGGGAACACATTCTCCTCCCTCATGTGGTACCCTTCCTGCAGGCTCATCCTGACATAACCCTCCAGCATGACAATGCCACCAGCCATACTGCTCGTTCTGTGCGTGATTTCCTGCAAGACAGGAATGTCAGTGTTGTGCCATTGCCAGCGAAGAGCCCGGATCTCAATCCCATTTAGCACGTCTGGGACCTGTTGGATCGGAGGGTGAGGGCTAGGGCCATTCCCCCCAGACATGTCCGGGAACTTGCAGGTCCCTTGGTGGAAAAGTGGGGTAACATCTCACAGCAAGAACTGACAAATCTGGTGCAGTCCATGAGGAGGAGATGCACTGCAGCTGGTGGCCACACCAGATACTGACTTACTTTTGATTTTGACCCCCCCTTTGTTCAGGGACACATTCCATTTCTGTTAGTCACATGTCTGTGGGACTTGTTCAGTTTATGTCTCAGTTGTTGAATCTGGTTATGTTCATACAAATATTTACACATGTTAAGTTTGCTGAAAATAAATGCAGTTGACAGTGAGGACTTTTCTTTTTTGCTGAGTTTAGTTTGTAAACTTGATACACAGACAATGAATGCAATATCTACCATATTTAAACTGAATATATTCATGTTGAACTTTGAATAGTCAGTTAAATAGAATTTTAAAACTGAATGCAATGTTAATTCTATTCAGTTTCTAATCATGAACTACAAGTTCAATTTATGAGTTCAATGATTCACTTTGTGCATGACAAATTCAAAAAGATTTAAATTCAAAATCCTAATACAATTCAAAATTGTGGAATTCAAATGCAATTTCTGTTCTCACTAAAATCGATCCATAGTTTCTCAATTGTTATTGTGTCTCGTTGTCAAATCGGTGTGACTTGACATTGAAACATAATTTCCTCTTTACATTTTTGTGGTCGGGGCGGATTTCCCGAGCAGCCCTACCTACACAAACATAAACGCCTGTGTGCTGCTGCTGCCTTTTGAGAAGCGTATGCCGATCGAAACTCGAGTGAAAATCCTGACTCTCTCTGTGTTTGCAGTAATTAAGCTGTCAAGTGGTGTGATTTAGGACGTATTGAGTAAGATCAGTTCTTATGTAGGCCTAGAAGGACGAGGAATAAGTATCTCATCCACTTCTTCACCTTATGCCCACAGGCCTTATTTGTGTAGTGAATAGATAGACTGTCTGTTAGACATTCTCAAATTATTACCATAATGGAAGATGGCTGAGGATTTGAGGGATGAATGAAATATAGTCCTTTGACATGGTCCCAAAAATATTTTTAGAGCAACAAAATAAGATGGATACTAAGGCTTGTTTTTTGCACATTATTATTATTATTATTATTATTATCCCTCTAACTTGCACAAATTCTTTCTACAAGAGTCAATCTAATCAGCTCTGTCTGGAGAGTAGTCTTCATTAATCCCCTTTTTGTTAATGGCAAGGTCTTTCTCAATCACAGCTGACACTGTTGACATCAGCCCAGGCTTGTTAATGGCAAGGTCTTTCTCAATCACAGCTGACACTGTTGACATCAGCCCAGGCTTGTTAATGGCAAGGTCTTTCTCAATCACAGCTGACARCGTTGACCTCAGCCCAGGCTTGCATGTTAGCCAAACTCCATCTCACTATCGATTTGGATCTGCACTGATTGGAATAATTCACCTAAATGAAGTTAAAATTACACCCTCATTCCTTTCACTTATAATCAACCCCCTCAATTCCATTGTAATCAGAACAGGATTTACCCAACTCACTTCAAACAGTCTCCAATGTTTGGTTGACCTCTCTCCTTTTTAACACAGTTCAGTTGTGACTGTGGGATCTTACTTGTGTTCCAGTGGATGAGATGACTGTGGTGGTGACCTCCAGAGCTTCGAGAGTGACCCAGTGATGGCTCGTCCTGCCCCTGCTCCTCTGTACACCCTGAGGGGGGCTGGATCCCCCCTTAATGCCTTGCACTTCGGCTGCTGTGAAGGGGACCCTCCCCTGCTCTTTTCTGGGTAAGGGATCACGCCCCGTCTCCATAGAACAGCAGAGCTGCATTAGTAGCCAGACACGCAGCATTTGTCTTTATGAAAACATGTCCTTGTGAATGGTCGGGTATATGATTGTTGTTTTTGAAAACGTCTCATACGTAACAACGTGATTTAGTTACATGCAGATGAATCTTTATGACGTAAGAATGATGAGGACTTGAATGTTGTGTAGCTCAGGCCAGGGGTCAGTCCATGTGTGGAACCTGACCACCAGGAGAGCTGAGAAGGTTCTAGAAGGTCATTCTGGAGCCTCTGTCACCTGGCTCAACACGCTCCACTCCAGAGACACTCTCATCAGGTAATGACAAACTACCTTACTGACAATACCAGGCCTCAACTGCTCATCAGTTTTTACTCACAATGCGCATTGTTTAGCTGTATGAAATTAGCCAGGTTCAATGTTAGCATGACACAAGCTGAATTAAATGTAAAAGGATTTGAAAATAAAAAAAGCTTGGTATACTCTGTGCTTGCTCTGTTGACATTGCAGAGAGATTTGCTTGTTTTTTGGGGAGAAATCTTCAAGACAGAACTGGAATTTCAAATTAATATGAAAAGCGTATACTAAAATATGAAAATACTACTTGTCAAAATTGATATCCATCTTACCTCTTGTTTTATGTCCTGCGGATTCGAAAAGCTGACGAGTGAGCCTGTCAGGTAGCCTTAATCCTTGCACAGATTCCAGCCTGGTTTACAAGGTGCAATTGTCCAGATTTCTTACTGCTTTTTTTCTGTGGTCTCCATTGATTTAGTCACCCTAATTCTGGCCAACCTACTAGGGTAAAAACTCCAATAACCTTTTGAACGGATTATGATAGAGACATGAGGTTGGACCATTGGTTTTCTTAGAGGATTATCCACACAATGAACATATTATTTTACCCATTGGTCAAAAGATCAGCTTTTGATTGGACACCCTATAACGGGGATCATCAACTAGATTCAGCCATGGGCCGATTTTCTTTTTTTCTTTTTTTCTTGAGCAGATTGTCGGGGGGGCCGAAGCATAATTACTAATAATTTGTAGACTGCAAATGAAGTGCAAGAAGCCCAAATGGATATAATGTTTGACTAAAACATGTTAATTTCAAACCTTGCTTACTCATGTGCCTTTCTATTATGTGTGGGAATATTTGAACAGATTTCTTAAATAAAAATCACTTGGAGCTGATTTCCTGGTGTTAAAGTATTTTATGTCCAAAAATGCTCAAAAWAATTGGGGGGCCAAATAAAACCAGCAGCGGGAAGAATTCGGCCTGCTGGCTGCCCGTTGGGGAACCCTTGCCTATACATTTGTAGCCTCACTGCGTGTGCCATGTTAACTGCAGTCTTTTCTGTTATATGTTAGTGTGTGATTATGATTTGTGTACGGTCGGTCAGTCAGGGGCGCGACATGCGTGTGTGCTTGTGGGACCTGGCAGAGGGGCGCGGTGATGTCACGGACGCCCTGTGGACCGGCAGTGTGGGGTTCTGTCGCTGTTCCCTGCTAGAGACTGGCCCTGGGAGATGGCTACTGGCCCACGCTGGAGAAGCCATGGAGGAGGTGAGAGAGGGAGGGGCTGAGGGATGCTGAGAGGGGGGGGGCTGAGAGAGATTTGTGTTTGTGGAAGGGCTTTAAGCCTCTCTTATAGAAACTTGTGAGCAAGCGTAGGTTTAGTGTGCATCAGCCAATGACAGACAAATGATTGCACATTTCACCTTCCCCCCCACTTTCATGTGAGTTTTTCTTAGTGTGTGCGACAGGCAGCTTTCCAGGCACCGTTATTGCCTTCAGATTCATGTTACTCACCCTGTTCTGATGAAGCCTCACATGAAAGAGACAAATGTGCCGCCGCTAACTCCAGCCTATAGAGACAGGCAGGGCGAGGCCACGGGGCGCCTGCAAGACCAGCACCCTCAATAATGCCATTGTGACGGCACTCATGCGTGCGCACACACACACACACACACACAAACCCTCTGCCTTATCACTCTGTCCCGCTCTCCTGTCTCACCCCTGGCTGCCCCACAGTCATCCATGCCTTTCCCACAGTCATCCATGCCTTTCCCAGGGGATCCTAATCATAGGTCTAGACCCATGCCTCCACACACACACACACACACTCAGCTACAAAGCATGGCACGCTGGTGTAGATCTGAGCCAGAGGCGGAGGGAGGGAAGGAGTTGCACCATCAATTTGGGAGGCAGGCAGGTTTAATGTTTCCCCCTCGCTACCTCGTTGCCATCGGATTGCTTCCATTGCAAAAGCATTAATTAAAAGAGTGGGTGTTTTATTTATGGATATCAGTATGTGCACCTGAGGCACAGCGAGTGAAGCAGCTACTTAAAGCCCTCTTTGTCTGGCTGGCAAGTTCGGGGTAAACATGAGGCACCCCGATTAAAATACAGATCACTCCCTTAAACGGGATGTGAAATCCGATTGGACCGCGTAACGTGATGTGTGAATCGGATTGGTCTGTTGAACAGGATGTTTAATCTGAGCCTTAATGAGGATGTATCTCTCTCTGTTTCTGTGTCAGTCAGAGAGACTGAGTAGTGTAGCCATAGGGGCTGCCTCCCTCTCATTAGATTGTATCTAGGTACAGAGACGGAGTAGCTGTAGCTGTAGGGTCTGTCTCTCTCATGGGCTTTCATTAGACTGTGTATTTTATCAGTCAGTACCAGCGTGTCTAGGTCAGGAAGTCAGGTCTTATTGGGATGTATTATAGACTAGCTCCGCTCCCCCCGAGTCTAATAATAATAAGACGMCCATAAAGTGTAAAGCTGTTATGTCCCGTTGCGTTTCCTGTTGCTGCGCTGAAATGAGGGATTCGAGTTTGAACTTGATTCATGAAAATAAATAAATGAAATGACTGGCACCCGGCCTAAAGTTTGCCTCGTCTCTGTTGTTCATGTTTTGTATTTATTATGGATCCCCATTAGCTTCTCTTCCTGGGGTCCAAACACATTAAGGCACTTGCATCACACACAAAACAAAATATTAAACAGTACATCATGTAACATTATTACACCACTACATATCTGCTTGTTTGATCGTCTCTTGCCTGGGTGGGATAGTCAATGACTTAGTTTGAATGTAATAACCATGTAAAAATGTAGAAATCCACTTCTTATTCTGCCTGAGTGTTTGACTGTTCCTCTTCCTACAGGTGAAGATCATTGAGCTGCCCAGCAAGAGCCCAGTTTGCTCCCTGATACCACAAGCCAAGCTGGGGATGGTCATGTGCATCAAGCTATGGCAGGTAAGGACTATCCAATACACTGTCTTGTTCCCCCAGAAGTCTAGGRCTGCGTCCCAAATGGCACCCTATCACCCATATAGTGCACTAGTTTTGACCAGAGCCCCTATGTACTATAAAGGGAATAGGAGACCTTTTGGGACACAGTCTAGCCACCTGCAGCTACAGTGCAGAATCACACTGCACTATAGAGTTCAGTCAGTTCACTTTTCAACCATAAAAGGGAGAGAAAAAAAAATGTKTTTTCCCTTCCTCTCTCTTCCTTAATGTTTCTATTTTTACTGGTTGTAAATGGATTGGCTGAGAGCCTTCGACAAGACGCATACATAAAAGATACGTCAACAAATATGAGACTACTCTTGGCTTGGTGATTTATAGCTAGAACTTGTCCCGGGCCATTTTTTCCAGTGCCTTTCTCGATTGACGGCGAGCGAGTCGAGTCCCAACACTGTAATTACAGTGTGTGCAAGGGCTGAGGTTCAACAGCCATATATCAGCCACTCAACCAGCCCTCTAACCACCAGCCAGCTGCACATTGCATCTAAAGATTCTTCACCGCCCTCTGTTTTGTAAATACTGTCGAGTTTTATCNAAAGAGACCTGTAATTATTTTCACGGTTAATTAATATTTCTTGCTTTGCAGTATTTCTGATTTTCTGCTTATGCAAGACGTTTAATGATTTGCGGCCGGTTGGTTTGATGACACAACAGGGGCGGTTTGGGTCTGCGTTTCTTTGGGAGTTTAGTGGCAACAGGAAGCAGAGCAAGCGATGCCGTGTGTGTACTAGAGGTCGTCCGATTATGATTTTTCAACGCCGATACCGATTATTGGAGGACCAAAAAAAGCCGATACCGATTAATCGGACGATTTAAAAAAATATATGTATTAAAAAATGTTTTTATTTATTTATTTGTAATAATGACAATTACAACAATACTGAATGAACACTTATTTTAACTTAATATAATACATCAATAAAATCAATTTAGCCTCAAATAAATAATGAAACATGTTCAATTTGGTTTAAATAATGCAAAAAAAAGTGTTGGAGAAGAAAGTAAAAGTGCAATAAGTGCCATGTAAGAAAGCTAACGTTTAAGTTCCTTGCTCAGAACATGAGAACATATGAAAGCTGGTGGTTACTTTTAACATGAGTCTTCAATATTCCCAGGTAAGACGTTTTAGGTTGTAGTTATTATAGGAATTATAGGACTATTTCTCTCTGTACGATTTGTATTTCATATACCTTTGACTATTGGATGTTCTTATAGGCACTTTAGTATTGCCAGTGTAACAGTATAGCTTCCGTCCCTCTCCTCGCCCCTACCTGGGCTCGAACCAGGAACACATCGACAACAGCCACCCAGCGTTACCCATGCAGAGCAAGGGAACAACTACTCCAAGTCTCAAAGCGAGTGACGTTTGAAAAGCTATTAGCGTAAAGCAGGTGGTTAGAGCAGTTAACTGTAAGGTTGCAAGATTGAATCCCAGAGCTGACAAGGTAAATATCTGTCGTTCTGCCCCTGAACAAGGCAGTTAACCCACCGTTCCTAGGCTGTCATTGAAAATAAGAATGTGTTCTTAACTGACTTGCCTAGTTAAAGGGTGTCCAAAAATACCGATTTCCGATTGTTATGAAAACTTGAAATCGGCCCTAATTAATCGGCCATTCCGATTAATCGGTCGACCTCTAGTGTGTTGACCCAGGGCGGTTTGGGTGGCTGTATGTATCACCAGACATCAATGGTAATTGTCCTTTATTGCTTAATACTTTTTTGTTTTCTTTCCTTGTTGTGTTCTTTACRATTTCCTTTCATTAGATTTTGGAAGCCAATGCCGTTTCAGTGTTAAGTGCCAGAAAATATTATTATTCATTATGGAAAGTCAATGGGAGGGATACTTTTGCAGGCAGGCAGATCTGTTTGACACCAGGCCCAGGTTACATTAAATCATTCCAGTTTGATCCTTTCATCACCGGGCCAGAATATTCTGTTACTATCACAGAGCTACTTGAGAACTTGCTGCAATGCTGCTGAGTGGAGATCGATACAGAACCTTAACTGCCAGGGGAGAGTTGAAAACAATGTGTGTTTGTGCGGACAAGAGTGTGAGAGTGTGTACTATGTGCGTGTGAGTGAATGTGTGTGTGTCTGTGTACGTCTTTGTGTGTTACACGTCTCTGCATGTGAATGTGTTAACCAAGCGTTGAGGGGCATAGTAGCCCAGCCACACACAGGCAGCCTGAATATATTGCCCACACATTCTGTCAATCAATCACAAGACGCTCACCTCGTTATCCACGTGATTCCTGCTGGTGCAGCCCGCTGTTTCCTCAACCTCTGACCCACTGGAGGGGAGACCATGAGTTGGCTCTCCTCTCCTTTCTCTCTCCTCCCTCCATCCCGCCACAGAGTGAGAGCAAGGATCCTCCATCATGCTGACGGAGACCTGAGAACAGATTTATTGGCACCTTTTAAACGCTCGACGCTGGACGTTTGGAAAGGATTAAATCCATATTACGTAGCTCTTTCATTTGCCCTCCCCTCTTGGGTTTTTGCTCTGTGTTTTTCCCCCTCTCTCCTCCCCAGGCCTCCCTAAAGTTAGCATGCGGAATGGGGTCTGGAAGGTAAACGAGCTAACGGATCATTCTGATTGGCTAAGGCCGGCGAGTGGAGGGAGAAAGTGCCTCCATGTGTTGTGCGGAGGGGAGATGTGGACGTGATGTATGATGTGCAAGGCTTTTAACATGAACAGAGGCTGCCGGCTAGAAGGAAATGTTCCTATACAGATATCCATCACTCTCAGCTCATCGCCCCAGAGCCATCGTCATGGCGAAGTGAAGTGGAGTGGAGTGGATGGATGGACGGGGATGGGATTGGTTCCGTATGTGCTGCTGTGGTGGGGTGCCCACCGCTCCTTTCCCCTGATCACAGTCACATCACCGGGCCTCTGTCTCTCTCTCTCTTTCTCTCCCTTTCCCACCACTGGTTTGGGACGTACTGTAGTCTGAGTCCTGTGACTGTGTGACTGATGATGATGAACAGGTTGAGTATGGTGTGCTACATTACCTACAGCAGATTGGTAGAGCATGTGTGACCCTGCATTGGTTATTAGAAGAGCACATGAAAAATCCCAAGACCTCTTCTTCTGCTCAAGTCTGACCCTCTACTCAGTGAAGCTAAGCTTCACACACATATATACATATATATGGTGCCATTCTGTACAGACCTAACCACACTCTGTGCTCCTAAGCTTTGCTTCGTGTGTGTGTGTGTGTGTGTGTGTGTGTGATCAAAAGTAGTGCACTTTATAGGGAATAGGGGGCCATTTGGGTTGCACCTAGGAGATGGGGTTGGATGGTGAACAACAGTTTCATGTACAGTACAACGGCCCCACTCCTCTGACTCCGGGAGCACCGTTCATCCATCTTGCCAACGGTGCTTTATGATGAAGAATCTTTCCCCGAAGCGTGAGCCCTACTCCAGCAGAGAGCCCTCTCGTAGAGGGGCTACGGAGGATGTAATGAATTAGGTGTCTACCCGGGGTTCCCTGACCTCCGCCCTGTGACATCGTCAATCGAGGAGCTCCTACACTTAGAGTGAAGTGCAAGGGCCGAGGGGCAGCAGGCGGTAACGCTTAGCAACCCAGAGAAACCCAGCCGGCAGGCAGGGGAACGCTGATTTTCACTTTGTTTTTATTTGTTTTCATAATCTCATTAATATCGTTCGTTAGTGACGTGTTTAGAAGGAATACACGGGTCTGTCTATAATTTGTTTAAGGCTTGAGAAGAGAAATATACTGTTAAGTCTTCGGTTCTCTTGGCTCCTTACACATATGGAAAGAATTTCTGTCGTCCATCAGCCTTGCCTTTGCAGGGCACACTATCGCTTGAGGCCAGATGGTATGCCCAGCCTCTAGATGGGACAAGTTTGTAGCTAAGGCTCAAAGACGAGTGCTAACAATAAAGAGAAGCATAGTTGCTTTCTAAATACTTGATGGTTATGGACATATCCTCCCTCTAAACTGGTTGGGTTGCGATACCTGCCAGCATTCTATTTTTGTTTCCACTTGACTTTTCCCCAGAAGACATAATGATAGGTAGTGTAGAGGTGGAGGTGGTTGTAAGGGGGTGGGGCTTTCAGACTGAGGGGGCTGTGCGTTTACTTTCCCGAGAAAGATGAATGGTGGGCCCGTGGTCAGGGGCGGAGAGAGGGAGGCGCCCTCCCTTTCTCCCGCCTTTCCTTTTCTCCCTTCCTCCCTTTCTCCAGCTGTGAGGTAATCTATGAAGCCCACTGCTTGTTTTCATCCGCTCAGCTGATTTAGGAGCCCACCGTATTCCTCCTCATAACTCCTCTTCCCTGTCTGATCAATACCGGTGATCCTTCAGTCAGCCAGTAAACACATAGTAAAAGGCTGTTGTCTGGATGTGCAGTAGAATAGGATATATAGAATACGTCTGTAAAACCTGTGTGTGTGTGTGTGTGTGTGTGTGTGTGTGTGTGTGTGTGTGTGTGTGTGTGTTAGACAGTGCAGTGAGTCTATTTGCAGGTCTGCTCCTGCAGGGAGGGATACAGATGAGGAGTAAAGTGACAAGTACTGTAATAGTCTGCCTGCCAGGCCAGCTGCAGAGTAATGGTCCTCAGAGTTGCACAGTGTCAGTTGGTTGCTCTGTCTCCACAGCCCTCTTGCTTCTATGGTAACATCTCCGTCCCCCCCTCTACCTCCTATGCTATTTCTCCATTGCTCTCTTTTCCCTCTCTCTCTCACCCTCGTTATCTCGCTCTTTGACCCCCCCCCCCTTAGCCAGACTCAAGCCCTGGCCCTCTCCTCCTGGCTGGTTATGAGGACGGCTCGCTGGCGCTGTGGGACGTATCCCAGAGGTCCGTGCTGAGCCGTGCGGCCGCCCACCCTGAGCCCGTCATGTGTCTGGACTTTGACCCCGCCGGGCAGAGGGGCATCTCTGGCTCCTCCGAGAAGAGCCTCGCCTCCTGGATGCTTGACGGACAGCACAGACTCCAGGTCAGTGAGTGTGAGCCCTCTCCGCAGACTCTCTCCTAGACCTGGGTTCAAATACTATTTAAAATCTTTCAAAGGCTTTGACGTTTGCTCTAGCCAGACTGGAGTGCCATGTGGGCGGGGTTTGCCCTTTTGAGACTTTTCTATTGGTTCCGTCGCAGCAGGTAAGCTCAATCATTCACTAATAGTATTTGAAAGGATTTTAAATAGTATTTGAACCCAGGTAGGTCTGTTCTTTCCAGACTCTTCCTGGCTCTCTTCTCTCTCTGGTAAAACATACAGTCCAGAGGAAGAGTCTCTGCAGGGCTCTGGGACATAAATCAGACCGCTGGTTACACAGCGTTGGCAGGCCCAGGGCTGGGGTGTCACTCTAGAGGCGCAGACCGTCCGCCACACACACCCACATACACACACGCGTGCGTGCTCAGTCCTTCACAGACCAGAACCATCCTGATGCTCTAGTCTAGCTGCTTTAGTGACTCTGAAAAAACAAACATCCCATCACTCTTCTGCCATATATTATCTTGCGTAACAACCGAGCGCATCTGAGCCGCAACGCCTCATTTGACGCTATATTTTCTGTTGATTTCATGAGTCGAAAGGAACGGCCCAATATTTCACGTCTACCCCATGAATCAGTGTAGAGGGGAACCTGAGACTTGATATACTACAGTTCTGTACTGTGGAGGGGTGTTATTCTTTCCAGGCCTTTTTACAAATGAACGCTTGAATTAGAAATATTTGCAAACACTCAGTTTTTTTTGCTGCAAACGCGTCTACAATAACACTAGAAAGGGTTTGATTCAATATACTGAAAAATAAGGAGCCCTGGCTATTCGGTTATTTTGAACCAACACAAAATATTGATTAATATGTCATTCTGGAGAAGATTTTAAAAAAGCGAGTGGGGGAAAGGATCCAACTGGGGCTTTTAAATGATCCGGAAGTGCAGCGCATGTGGACGCCCAGACAGCCATCTCATACTTTTGTGGGGACGGCAGTATAGTGAGGCGGAGGGCTGGGTATCTGCCTTCCGGGTGCTGCCCTTCTCGGCCCTGCTCTGCCTTGCCTGTTGAACGACCCGCGAGAGGTAATACAAATATAAAAACCTCGGAGGCCGTTAACCAAACAAAAAAAGATATCTGCAGTAAAGGAACAGTAGTTCACAGTGGGAGGCTACAATCAAGTCTGAGAGCTGGAAGTGCATAGGACCCAGTCCAGATACACCCCCACACCACCCATAGTAGTGGAATCACCCACACCACCCATAGTAGTGGAATCCCCCCACACCACCCATAGTAGTGAATCACCCCCACACCACCCATAGTAGTTGAATCACCCCCACACCACCCATAGTAGTGGAATCAGCCCCACACCACCCATAGTAGTGAATCAGCCCCACACACCCATAGTAGTGGAATCAGCCCACACCACCCATAGTAGTGGATCAGCCCCACACCACCCATAGTAGTGGAATCAGCCCCACACCACCCAGTGCAGTGGAATCACCCACACACCACCCAGTGCAGTGGAACTCACCCACACACCACCATAGTAGTGGAATCAGCCCCACACCACCCATAGTAGTGGAATCAGCCCCACACCACCATAGAAGTGAATCACCCACACACCACTCAGCGCAGTGGAATCATCCCCACACCACCCATAGTAGTGGAATCAGCCACCACCCATAGTATGGAATCAGCCCACACCACCCATAGTAGTGGAATCAGCCCACACCACCCATAGTAGTGGAATCAGCCCCACACCACCCTTAGAAGTGGAATCAGCCCCACACCACATAGAAGTGGAATCACCCACACACACCCAGCGCAGTGGAATCATCCCCACACCACCCATAGTAGTGGAATCATCCCCACACCACCCATAGTAGTGAATCACCCACACACCACCCAGCGCAGTGGAATCATCCCCACACCACCCATAGCAGTGGAATCATCCCCACACCACCCATAGTAGTGGAATCATCCCCACACCACCCAGCGCAGTGGAATCACCCCCACACCACCCATAGCAGTGGAATCATCCCCACACCACCCAGCGCAGTGGAATCACCCAGCGCAGTGGTGTGTGTGTGCGTGTATTGAGCAGGGGAGAGTGCATAGATATGGATTTAGGTTGCTGCTCACTACTGACAGACACTGTGAGACGGTTTCCTCCAGTCAGATATAGATAGACAGATGGAGGAGAGAGAGACTGAGGTAGAGAGAAGTGGGCATAGAGAGAGACCGAGGGAGATTAGCAGTGTAAATCAGGCATGGCTGACTCTGAGAGGCCAGAGACATGATGACAGCTCTCATAGGTGGAGCTCCACATCCCTCAATCACAGCCATCTCTAACCCCAGCCCCATCTCAACCTCCCGACCCTGGCCCAGTCCCCGAATGCCAAGCATCCCCGGGTCACCAACACATACCTGCATAGACTCTCCTGTGCTGACCTGGGTTCAAATACTATTTGAAATAATTTCCCATACTTTAGGTGTGATAGGGTGAGCTTGTTTGTGGAAAATTTTACTGACACCAATAGAGAAGTCCCAAAAGTGCATATCACGCCCGACTGGCACTTCAGGCAGGCTTAAGCAAACGCTCAAAGTATTTCAAATAGTATTTGAACCCAGGTCTGCTCCTGTGTACCAAGAATTCTAGTGAGGCCTACATCTATCAGCCCGACAGGGAGCATAGGTCAGGTCATTACAGACTGATGTCTAATTTAGGCTGGAGGTGATGGACTGATGGATGGATGACTTGGATCCCTTCTTTCACAGTTCCTCTGAGGCGTGGCCCAGCCGCCCGGTGTCAAGAAATATTCTCTTTTAGTGATTTAAAAAAAAATGTTTTAAAGGGCAGGTACAGGTGTAGCTCTTACCTGTCCGTCATGTCCATCTCCTTTCCTGTCTCTTGAGACGGGGCCCCTGACACTGACACCCACAGTGTTATTCAGACCTGGGTGGGGTGTCAGAAATACCTGCCAGAATTCTGGAATGGAACGGACACGATCTGCTCGAGTGAGACTGTGATGATGGGACGTTTCAATAGATCAGCGTGGAACTTTGCGCTCCGTGCCAAGAACTGGTCCTCCTAAACTATCTGTGCCGAGGAGCAAAGCAGACGCTCCTTTTGAACGTCCGTCTTATCTGTCCGCATCGCCAAGAGCAGGATCTCAACGTATGAATTTTCATTGGACCAGACCCTGTAATCTGGGGAAAGGAATGGCTTTTTGGGAAGGCCCAGCTGTGGAACTGAGCAGAGCAGGAGGTAGCCTAGTCGTGACTTACTGCTGAGATTACTGGCATTTAGACAGCAGGCCTGGTGTGTGTGTAACCAAGCCAGGAAAGTATGCTCAAACAGAAAAATTAATGAGTCCCAAAGACTTATTTTCATGATTTAGAGAATTTGATTGTGAGGGATGAGAGGGGGGAGTTAAGGAACGAAGGCCTAGTAGAATCCCAGGACAAATCTAATGGACTTTATTCATGACTGAGGTGGGGCTAATGACACTGCTAGTGGATGACTACACTCACTGGAGGAAGTGCCTGATGTAGGAGGGAGGGAGGGAGGGAGGTGTGAGACAGGACCATCTAGACTACAGAAGGTTCTGCTAGAGGACAGCCCTGCAGCCATTTTCTCAACATCATGTCTCAGATTGGAGAAAGTATAGAGAGAATAATTAGGCTTACAACCTAACAATGGATGGACAATTACTTACTGTTTTTTCAACGGCTTACAACTGACCCCTTCATTAAATAAATACATTTTCCTGACACAATCTATGGGAAGCAAAACAAACAAAAATAGACAGTTGAACCTATCATTATCAAGGTCTGTAATGACAACCAGATGGAGAGGGGTTCGGGCATACCAACTTCTTGAGGTAATAATGGGATTCCAAATGATCCCTCTTTCACCCCAGCCAGCCAGCCAGCCCCACTTTGTTGGATAGTAGGTCTCTTACATGCGCTGGTCTAGTTCGGCTGACAATACGTTCCTTACTATTAGCTTGTTCTAAGTCTAGTAAGAACCCGTATTAATCCTACAAATTATTCTAGGTTTTTGTACCGGTTCGTTGGTTGTTTTTTGATCAATGACATTCCTCTGTAGTCTTTCTCCCGTTGCATTCCACTCTATCCACTACGCTCGGGACTGGGAGTACCTGGCTTACGTCTTCCACATGCAGCGCTGTACTCCTCTGATTTTCCCATCCGGAACAGGAGCACGCAGACAAATTCTTGGCCCGTCACCTCCTGCACGAGACAATTAATCTGCAAGGACACAGTTTATGAAGTCAAATTTTACGCTGTCCAGATTCATTCCTGCTTCCATGGCTAGATGTGGATGTCCCATGCAAACGCACCAGCGTTACGCTGCGTAGTCTTTACGAAGAACTGGGTAGAGCACGTGCGTTCCTCCACTCGGGAATGTCAGCGGTGCGTATGGCCCATTGATGGGGATCTAGGCGCCATCCGTTAGAATGTGTCACAATGTTTCCACCTTTACTGAGATGAATTCAGTCTCCGGGGACATTGTTGATCAGAGAATGGGAGCGGATGGTGATCTGAAGCAGGCAGACGTTACAACTGTGTGTTTCTCGGTCTCTTCTCCTGTCGACCAGTCCTTTCAATGCACATGTAATTCATCAGAGGTGTTTAAAGAAACACAGTTCTGCAAACGAGGATTTCAACGAGATGGTCTATCTCTCTTTCTTTATTTACTCCTCTCTCTCTCTCTCTCTCTCTCTCTCTCTCTCTCTCTCACTCTGTCTCGCTGCCGCTCTCGCTCGTAAAGAAGTGACAAAGGGTATCTCAGCCCCATTTGCTCTTGCTATTGAAAACCTCCCAGCCTCTAACTCCAAACCAAATAGTTGAATTGTGAGGGATTTGCTCTCCACTACTCGTGTCGTAATGTTTTATGCCCGATGATTGAGTCCCTGGAGTTTCTTGGCCAGGTTCAACAACAATCCAGGCATCCACTTGGACCTCAATCATCAGATCAGCTGATAATCTCTCTCTCTCTCCTCTTTCTCCCTCTCTCTCTCCTCTTTCTCCCTCTCTCTCTCCTCTTTCTCCCTCTCTCTCTCCTCTCCTCTTTCTCCCTCTCTCTCGCCTCTTTCTCCCTCTCTGTGTTATTGGGCACACTTCCCCAGACGGGAATGATTAAGTAGCTTGGTGAACTAATTGGTGTTTGATAATTATTTTTCCTCTCTCGGTTGGTTGCGCAATTCTGCTGAGTCATTTTAGATCATGTGTGAGAAGAATGCAACAAAATTATTTCCTCAATTACTGTGCCGAGAAGGCTATTTTTAAATCTCCATGAGTTTCTGTTTTGCGTGAACGTCTTGCGTATGTTACTTAGCAACTGAAAAGCCCTGACCCATTAACAGCCTACAATGTTATACCCACATTGGAGTGCGTTGCTGTGCTTTTCTTTTGTTGTGTGTGTGTGTGTGTGTGTGTGTGTGTGTGTGTGTGTGTGTGTGTGTGTGTGTGTGTGTGTGTGTGTGTGTGTGTGTGTGTGTGTGTGTGTGTGAATGAGGCTCTCTGAGAACAGTCTATGTATGGATTCTTATTCTCTTCCTTCCTTGCTCTCTCTGTGGTCTTTGCTGTTCAATCCTCAGCTCCAGGAACCCGTAGCCCTTGTGAATCCTGGGATCTCCCAGCTGTGCATCCGGGGGGACCGTAAGATCGTGGCGTCGGCCGGCTGGGACCACCGTGTCCGTGTGTTTGGCTGGAAAAAGCTCCGGCCCCTGGCTGTCCTCCAGCACCACACAGACATAGTGCTGAGCCTGGCCTTCTCAGACCACCAGGACCCCAGGAACAGGATGCTGGCCGCGGGCTCCAAAGACCAGCGCATCAGCCTCTGGTCCATATACAACCAGGGCAGCTCGGACACTGGGTGAGCTACTGGGCCCTGTTGGTATGTTATGGATGTGACCATGAATGCGTGTATCTCACTCCACATAGGGAGTCTTCTCACCAGTGATTATACCAACTTTTTTACACTCCTTTTACTATCCCTGGACTGTATCTGAATGTACTGACTAGAGCTGGACTATGTGAACTACTGGGCAGGAACTTCTGTCTCAGACTGTGAAGACATTTCTGACAGCCAAGATGGATCAGGTCAGGATGAGATGTCTTTGTGCTTCCAAACAAAAGCTGTCAAGACAGCTGGTTAGTTCTGCTAACAATTCACTGAGACTTAATTTGAACACATTATTTTTGGTCAAAACCAACTGTTTTATTGTGTTTGCTTATCTGGTAGGAGATTTGCCTGAGCGGACTTGAATTTGAGGTATAAGTCGCGCCTGAGTGACTGTGTAATCCTGTGTTGTTGATCTAGTTTAACATTGCCCTCTGCTCTGACCTACACTGCATCAGTCAAACAGGGTTAACCACAGAACTGGGACAGAAGAGACAAAGCTGTTTGTTAAGGAGGGCCACTAAACAATGTTCCCTCAACTAAGAGAGGCTGTCTGTACGGATTTGGACTAAAGAGGTTACTTGTATTTTCAGTTTGGTCTTGAATGTATTTCTGTTTGTCATTGTGAGTACAATATGTTGCCCCTGTGCATTGTGGGAAATCATGTGTCAAATTCAAAACTTTGATTGGATACATTTAAGCTTTGTGAATTACACCCCAGGTACACCAAATGTAAATAGTATATACTGTGCTTTGTTACTTTTTTTAATTTCCTGGCAATAAATACGTTTTTCTGTACATCCACCAAGCATCAACAGTTGTATAACTGCAACCTAGAATCTAAATGAGTCTTCCTTGGTCAGGGTAGTTGAGAAGCCGTCCGCCATACTTGTTGTCAAACTACCAGAGAAAACAGAAGTAATGTTTGTCTACTGGGTGTAAATGGTGTCTCTAATAATATCCCAGTGAGTCAATGAGCAGCATGGGATCCCATGTGTTACAGTGCTGCACTGCCTACACCGCTATAAACTTCAAACAGACGTTCACACAGACATTTTGCTTCATAAAGCCCCAGTCTCCTGGGATGACCTAGACCGGAGTAGCTCGTCAGACTACAGGAAAAGGCCAGAGAAATCAAAGACTCCTGACGTTCCTAACAGCAGGGAGATATTCCTCCTTCCCAAGTAAGAGGAAAGAGCAAGCCGTTCATTACATGAACTAACTCCCCTGGCGCGTGCTCCGTCCTTGTCTTCCCTCCGCTCAGACTTCTCGCCGTACCTTTGTCCGTGACCTCTGCCGCGACTTCTTCATTCTCTAATTGCTTCCTACTTCTCCTGTAGACTTTGAACAAACAACAGAAGTGGCGTGGGCCGGCTTCTGTCCGTTCTCTGATAAATCAGATGCTGCTTCATTGCTGCAGATGTGTGCTGAATGGAGGGAGGACGGGGGGGGTCGTAAATCGGCTCATAATGGATAATTTAGGAAGTCAATAAATGGAGAGACGAGAGGACCCCACAACAGGGCCGGACGCACAATAGAACCCGTGCCTCAGTCAGTTATCACCTAGCGTGTCTACCATGGCCTTGGAGGTCAAGGGTCAGCGGGCCATTGTGATTTTGAATATTTTCTTTCAGTTCAGTAGAGTATTTAGCTTAGCCTAGGCCTCTTCTGCTATGCTATTACAGCACAGGTTTTAATAGACCTTGGTGTATTAATGGTGGGTTGGATTACTGGGTGATGACGTGAGACGAACTGAGCATGAATGTTTCTAGAATAGAAATGAATAGGAATATGATTGTAAGAAAATAGTTTTCTGCTTGAGAGCAGGTAAAATGCCATGCTTTGTAGGCAGAGTCATCTTTGTTTGTCGTCTGCACACTAATATGAATGCATCKCGGTTGTTTCTCTCTAGTGATGTTTTTTATATTCGGCATAAAATGTCCGTCCGCGTTGGCAAATGGAACAAACTGTAGTACCTTCACTCGCTGAAAAGCTTTGGGAAAATGTGAAACACTTACTCTGSTCTCTCTGCAGAACTTTTCGCTAAACGACTCCAGTAGGTCTACCTCGGCTTGTTTTTAATATCTGTCCACAGATATGCCAAGCTGCCGGGGTGCGGCAGGAGAAATGTACACAAAGGTGAAACAAACTGAGCACAGCTCTGATAGGCTTGTCACAACAGATGGGCCAGATGCAGATGAGTGTCAAATGATGCCTCTGGTTGCATTATCATTCATTCTCCTGAGTCTGTCCTCATATGGCAAGCATGTGGCATCCTATCTTCTTTGGAGCTGAAGACACATCTGTGTGCATAGCTAGGCTGTACAGAAATACCAAAGATTTCACACAAGTCTTGTTTTTCTGTCTGATTGGAGTATGTTTTTCCACAGGCTCAGCCTGAGACATGCCCACTCACCTTTTAAAGCATTGGGTTAGTAGTGGGGAAACACCGGAATTCATGTCAGTGTTTAGGCCTACCTGAGCTGAATGTGCGGCAAAAATGAACAGTCATGGCCTTATGTCTAAAATGTAGCCTATGTATCACAGATCATTGTGAACCATTATTATGGTGAATATACACTGAACAAAAATATAAACGCAATATGTAAAGTGTTGGTCCCATGTTTCATTAAGTGAAAAATAAAATCCCCCAAATTGTCCATACGCTCAAATAGCTAATTTCTCTCAAATTTGGTGCACCCATTTGTTTATATCCCTGTTAGTGAACGTTTTTCCTTTGCCAAGAAAATCCATCCACCTGACAGATGTGGCATATCAAGAAGCTGATAAAACAGCATGATCATTTCACAGGTGCACCTTGTGCTGGGGACAATAAACGGCCACTCTCTAAAATGTGCGGTTTTGTCACACAACAATGCCACAGATGTCTTGAGAAAGTGTGGCATGCTGACTGCAGGAATGTCCATCATAGCTGTTGCCCTAGAATTGAATGTTAATTTCTCTACCATAAGCCACCTTCAACGTTGTTTAAGATAATTTGGCATTATGTCCAACCGGCCTCACAACCGCAGACCATGTCTATGGCGTCGTGTGGGCGAGCAGTTTGATAAAATGCAATTGTGTTCATTGTCCATAGCAATGTAAATTTAGGCCCATTGTCYTGTCATTCTTCTGCCGCCATTACTTCGTGTTTCAGCATGATAACGCACGGCCCCGTGTCGCAAGGATCTGTACACAATTCCTGGAAGCTGAAAATGTCCCAGTTCTTCCATGACCTGCATACTCAGCAGACATGTCACCCATTGAGCATATTTGGGATGCTCTGAATCGACGTGTACAACCTCCAGTTCCAGGAGATGTGTCATGCTGCATGAGGCAAATAGTGGTCACACCAGATACTGACTGGTTTTCTGATCCACGCCTCAACTTTTTTTTTAAGGTATCTGTTATCAACGGATGTATATCTGTATTCCCAGTCATGTGAAATCCATAGATTGGGGCTTAATTTATGTATTTTAATTGACTGATTTCCTTATATGAGCTGTAACTCAGTAAAATCTTTGAAATTGTCGCATGTTGGTTTATATTTTTGTTCAAAAATAGTTTTAGTTGTAGCAGTTTAACTTTTTTTGTTGTTGTTGCAAGGAGCAGCATCCAGCCCTTAAAATGAACTGCTGTTTTAGATGTGTTTTTAATTCCACTTGTCCCACGGTTTGAGAGCAGGTATAGGCTACTTTGTCTAGGGTGGTATGTTTACAGGGCATTTTATATGACATAAATATACATAGACATTTCATTCATAGCAATTATCAATGATATTTAAGAGTTATGCAACTTTTGAGCCGTAATGTAGGCTATAGCATACCCCGTTATACAATCTGTCATGCGTAAATGTCCAGTTTGGATTTAGTTGACGGTGATAAGTTTATGGGACTCAGAACTCACAAATATATTTTTTCACTCTAATGATATAAACTACTGCGCATCGTCCGTCACATAAATATTCACCTTGCTCTGAGATTATTTTGTTGTCTCCAAGCGGTAATTATCTGTCAGTTATGGCCATGGACTCCTGTCCTCACCTGGCGGCCCTCAGCGAGCGGACAGTCGGAGAGTGGCGCAGGTTCGGGACCACTGGCCCAACATCAAGGCGAAGCACTGCAAGGATAAACACAGCTGGGTCTACCTAACGGAAGAGTCCTCGACCAAACGGAAGAGGCCTGGGTCTCGGTGTCCTTGCCTTCCTGATGGGTCACTTCTCATTACGCCCAGCCGAAGTTCAGCTCACGCGAAGGGAGCCTCAATTCTCCAGACTGACGCTTCCTGTTCAGGTCACACAGGAACCAGGAATATTGTGAATGTGAAGGAAAATGTGTTTACGTATTTAGCAACTACAAAATTGTTAGTAATATTGTTTAGAAATTAGCGTAAAACGGTATAATATTGTAGAACCAGTCCATATCGAATCAGTGCATGATGGTAGGCCTATAAAGGCAGTGAATACTTTCTTTGCTTCCAAATGTATCATATAATCACACTTTTATCCTGGATTTCATGCAAATGTAAATGTTAGAATTGTTTATACATTAGGCTTGCATTATTTTAGTTATTGAATAACTATTGTTTAAATGTGACAATTTTGTACGAATGTAGTGTCAGGAATATCTTTCAATCGAAACAAGTATTGTTTTTCCAAGGCTAATTTGATCATCAAATTTATCGGCGTGTGTTTCAATTTCAATCTTCATTTTGTTCCAACTTGGAAATATGTAGCCTAGTCTTAACCGATTTCCCTCAAACGAGAGCAGCTCTTATTCCATGATATTCCTGAATTCCACGTGTTCAGGTCCCTGTTGGTGTTAGTACCCTAAACAGAATGTATAGGATCAATTAGTTGACGGTCAAATGAGTGGACAGATTATTTAAGCTTCGATTCCTTCACAAGTCATTGACAGGCAGAGGTCAACCTGCGCATGGGCGTCCTTTTCACCTACCTTGGACCCTTCCGCAGCTGCATGCGCTTGAAGAGAAGATGCATACTTGAAATGAATCATGACGTCTCCTATTGTCATGATAGTCCCAGATCCCCGAACAGCATGTTATTTTAGCACGAATTATCCTTGAGAACAAAGCATCCCTTTATAGGACCGATTTCTAATAGAGACAGCACTGCACGGAATAGGAATGTGTGTTTTTGGCTAGTGATCCTTTTTCATAAGCAAAAAATATAGCACTACTGTGGCATTTCATGTGAGGAATAGATCATTTAAAGGTCCAACGCAGCCGTTTTTTAAAATCGATATCAAATCATTTCTGGATAACAATTAAGTAGATTTACTGCGATTTTTTCCCCCCAATTTAAATGGTTAAAAAGAAACAAAAATAGCTTCATAACAAAGAGCAATTTCTCAAGCAAGAATTCTGCTAGGACTGTCTGGGAGTGGTCACGTGTTTGACTGCACCGGGCCTTTAAGAGGAAATGTTTCATGTTTTTTTATCGTCTGTGTAGAAGAGACAAAGTGGGTATTTTTCTGGGAAGTCAGATGGTTGGCTGTATGACCTGTTGTTCATGGTTAAAGCTATTCCCGCTCCTGATATTGTAGAGGCTTTTAAGTTAAACTAGTTGAATGTTGATAATACGCTTGAATCCATACTGCACTATTTTGTTTTCTCATTTTAATGTAGCAATTGCACAATTTTATTTATATCGTGGTCTGACCAATTGACAAATCTGGTTGCAAAAATAATTTGTTTTATAGCCTACACTTTTTGTTTAATTTGCCAAGAACATTTTGAAATGTATTTAAAAAATCTAAAAATTGCATATAGTCCTACACATGCTTATTACATTTAAAGCTTAAAAAGATTTGATTTTTGTTTCAGATCAAGAAATAAGAAATGTTTGATTTAATACATTTGGGTTGGATAGAATTCCTGATTGGGTATCAAATTTTGTTGCTGGGTTGCTCAATGGCATGCCTTGTTGATTTTACTGTTTTTTGCCTTTATTTTCACACACACACACACGCCCGCACTACCCCACACACTTGCCCATGCACACAACCCACATATATACATGTGCACACAGAACACACACACACACACAATTAAGGGGCTTGGCTTTTCCATGTGTATGTGTTTACCTTTTGGAAGTATGGTCCTATTACTGTGCAACTATGAGTGTGTATGTTTAGCGTGATTCCTCTTCTATGCAACACACCATTTGAATAATTCTGTAGACCCAGGTGTGGATGCTGACCTTTGAACTGTAGCATATCGGTCGGTGTAKAACCTAATGTTTAGACAGGTTCCAAGTCCCCTCTCTCTCACACATACACTGAACACCATAATCCAACTGGGTAAATCCAGTTTGAGGAAACAGAATAATGCAATCAATGAGGCAAGGTCTTTCCTGGCCCCATGATAGCGCACAGGCAGGGAGGACTCGTGCTTTATGAATTAAAAGTTAAGAATGTGATGTTTATTTTACAGTTACAGAACAGTCATGCTGCTGCTTTATTTACTTAGAATTGCTGCAAGTCAGTGCCATGGTACAAGCTTCTCAGGATGGTTAAAAAATCAAATCCATTTTTTTTCTCGAACAAAAAAAACATTTCAAAGGCATTTTAACACCTATCTGATGAGCTCAACATGCAAATATCTTGTATATTTATGGAAGCTTGATTGACTATATAACATATGGCTTTTTTGAAAGCAAAAAAAACAAAGTGCATCCAACACAAAAAAATAATAATTTCCAGTCCGTGATAATGCATCATCCATGTTTTAAGAGAGGGCTCACTGTCTGCTTCGCTCTACCACACAGTAAAAAGGTACCCTCATATAGAGCTATTGCTGTCAACGTTCAGAGGTCAAGACAGACCCCTGCGTGGGCTCAGAAGGCAGTCTGTACTTCCTGCCAAGATATGTTTCCCTAAAATAAATACGGAAGTTTTTGTCTCTCTCTGAGGGGTGGAGGGTATCCAGCAACAGGGGCGCACCGCGCAATCTCCCGACTCACTTGACATTGCATCAGCCATGAAGACAGAGTTGTGTTGTCCCTCCCCTCCTGTGTGTTTGCTTTTCCACAGCGCTAGCTAGCTAGTAGCGGTGGCCCAGGTGTGTCGGCCATGGGCAGCGGCTGCCAGCTACAGCTATACATTCATTATCTTGGCCCGTAGTCATAGTTAGATGGGGCGCTGGTGGCAGAGTACATGTTAGCTGTGGCTGGGTTCATGTGGTGGTGGTACGTGTGTCCTCTGATGCCGGGTAAAGGGTACGGCGATGGCCGGGTCTTAGCCCCCAGGTAGTGTTCGTAGGATGTGGGGTACTTGTAGGGGTGGTGATGCAGGGTGTCTGGGGCCAGCGGGTGGCCGTCCGGGGTACGCAAGTCGTGGGGAGGGCTGGGCCGGCCGCTGGTGAGGGGGACGGCGTGGAGGCCTCCTGGGATGGGGAGAGCGGGGCTGAGGACGCGTGACATCAGCTGGTGGGCGGGGTCGGCGTGCATTGGCGTACCACTGGGGTCCCGGTCGTAGTCCCGCCTACTGTCCTCTAACGTCAACAACAAACAATAGCAGACAGTCAGAGATCGGCAGACCAGGCAAAACCTTTATTTAGCTAGGCAAGTCAGTTAAGAACAAATTCGTATTTACAATGACGGCCTACCCCGGCCAAACCCTAACCCGGACGACACTGGGCCAATTGTGCACCACCCTATGGGACTCCCAATCATGGCTGGTTGTGATACAGCCTGGAATCGAACCAGGGTCTGTAGTGATGCCTCTAGCACTGAGATGCAGTGCCTTAGACCGCTGCGCCACTAACACATTAMCCAAGCCAAGAGCAAGCACACCAAAGCATCCTGATCTGTGGTCATACAATGCATTTCTATAATTCTGCAATCTCCATTGTGAAAGTTACATTTACTGTAGGTGATATCTGTTCAATATTTTACATGGATATGAACTTATGAAAGCAAACATTTACTCGTATTTCAGTTATGGTATTGCTAAATTAAGATGAAATGTGTACATTTGTTATAAAAGATCATTCCTGGATTCATTAGGTCTCTCAGTGAAGGTAATGAACTTGTTAATTATATTCCTCATCTGAGAAAGGGAGGGCTACAGACCTTTTTCTGAGCTGTTCTGCTGTGGTGGAGACGACATTGGGTTCCTTGTTCTTGCAAAGGCACTCATAATTGGCATAGAGCCTGGCCTGTGATTCCTGGGCCTYGAGCAGAGAGAATGAATTCAGTTACACTGTCAAATATTTGCTGTGCCAAAAACACCATTAGCTTTATTATGTATTAAGATAGAGGATGCACATTAACAGAGCCACAAGACACAAATAATTAAATGTGATTTACTTATGTATGACATTGGCTGTAAATAGACTAGCACATTTCATATTCACCGGGTCCATTAAAACAATTTGATGCAGTTTTGTGAAAGTTAATCAAATTGTCACTGATAAATTGAGTAGACCTAAATGGAGTTTAAAGTTCTCACCAGTCCTCCGGATCACAGTCCCTGAAGCCCTTTGCAAAAGGATTACTGGCGATTTTCAGCTGCGTGATCTACAACCAAAAGGACAAAGTCAGGTAAACCTCCATGTCAAAGTGGAAAGTCCAACCCAGAACAACACACATTACGTGCGGCTTTTTCAGGCTTTTGGGTTTAGGTTATAATTAGGGTTAAATACATAACATTCGAACGTGTAATATTCACGAAATACAATGCTTTTTCAGGCTTTTGGGTTTAGGTTATAATTAGGGTTAAATACATAACATTCGAACGTGTAATATTCACGAAATACAATGTAGCCTACGCCTACTCAACACGAAAAAAATGAGTGGAACGTGTATCTGCCTATGGCGTGATAAAGGCTTAACTAGTGATGGTCAAAGCGTTTACCGTTACGTTGCCAAAAAGAACGATGCTATAGCCGCTCCCCTTTTCCCTTGTATAGAAACATGCCTATTATAACCAAAATGTTAAAAGGTATGCAAGGCTACAAATATAAAACGTATTTTTGTAGTAATGGCTAGGCCTATGCCTAGAAAATGACAGTTTAGTCCTAAGAAGTGATTTATTGTGGCCTTGACACTGAATAAAAATGTCAGCTGAACATGTCATTTTTAATAATTGATGAGGCTAATAGTTTTGTACATCCGCGAATGAAGTTATGTGGTCATGAATTTCCGGAATGAGTTGAACAACAAAATGAATGCCCCTTAGTGCGCGTAGAAGACCAGTTGGATACGAAGGGGTCAAACAGATAGAACACATAGCAGGAAAGACAGAGGAAAACCAGAAACTGGACAGCTGTGCAGGCGCATCAGTGACACAGATAATTTCCAGGCGCAAAAATATCACGTAAAGGAATTATGTTCAGCTATTTGATACAATCAAATATTTTGTAAAAAGTTAACGGGGATCAAGCTGAAATGGGAGGGATCAAAAGAAGAGGGAAGAATCAGATGTTCCGTAAAATGAATGATCAGGCTTTTTTTTTCACGGTCAGAAAAGCGTTTTTTGGCCTATAGCCTATTTCTTCAATGTGTTTGTCATGTCTTTAATTTAAAGCTTGTCAGCATAATCCATAATCTATTTCACTGGGGTATAAATACTATTCTTAGTCATTTTTTTATGTAGCCTAAATTGTTCTATGAAATAAAGCCATGTTTACTTGCAATGAATGCTGTTAGGTTGTGCCTTGTTCGAAATATGGAATGGTCAAATAATGCATACATGAATAAAATATATATATATATTTGCGATCCTTGCGTCAGTTATAGGCTATTCGTTTGCCAATATAATTATTTGTCCTGCAAATTATTAAATGAATTACTAATCTAATACAAGTTTATAACCTAACAGATTAGGCCCTATTTGTTTTACTTCATTATTATAGAAATACAGGCCAACAGGCTGGCACCACGTTTATCCTGTTGTTTAAGGCCTGCTGATTCATATTTGGCCTCATTCATTTATACTTTTTAAATTGTCCCATTTTGTAAAAACACTGCCTGTTCACGAAATACAGTGTAAAACCAACAACAATAACAACCATCTATTATCATGTTATAATATGTTACAATGTGTGTTATTATATCTGCATAGCACATAGAGGGRGATATCTTACCCTGTGGTTTTGGTATGCTGTTACCGCCGTGAACCGTGTTTCCTCAAAAACAAAGGTCTTATAATTCTCCTCCGCATACTTCTCGCTGTCTTTGCGTGGGTCCACATAGACGACGTGGAACCTTGGCTGGTATCTGTGCATTGAGTTTAGAATGATCTGCA
Source organism: Salvelinus sp. IW2-2015 (assembly GCF_002910315.2). Lineage (NCBI taxonomy): Eukaryota > Metazoa > Chordata > Actinopteri > Salmoniformes > Salmonidae > Salvelinus > Salvelinus sp. IW2-2015. The sequence goes on from NC_036855.1 coordinate 30,256,574, forward strand.
GGGGGAGCGAGGGGAATAGGTTAGGCCTATTTTACTTAGCTCAATGGACATTTGTCGATTGTGATGTCTCTAAATAGTGTTTTCTTAACCCCATGTTGGCTCGTCAACGCAAGGGTCAGTTAATTAATGAATGAGCATAATTCTTATGGAAGGCAATAGGTTTTCCGCACTATAGGCATACCATTTTACGCACAACCAAATGTATCCAATTACGCATGGATTAAAATGATGTAAAATCAAAAAAAATAACTAGACCTATATAATTACCCAGAGCTATCCAACACAAATGGGTAAACTGGAAAAATGTTGTGTAGTTTAGGAAATGCGAAAAAATTCTGCCGTGGAAACTATTTTGGCGCACAAGACCTACACATGTGCAGGTATAGTTATTTTGAATCATGCTCTCTTTAAAGTAATTTGAAAGCAGATACAATCAGTTCAAATAAATAATTTCAAATAGTATGATTTCATGTGACATGTGGCCTATAGGATATATGCTATAACATCTTACTCATGGAAACACATGTTATTTAGTAAACCAGGGTCTTCGCTGCAATATACTTACATGTCCATTGTCATCCAGTAAATTGTTAGTGAGTTTTAGTTTATCGAATGAGACTATCTGCTTCATCCACTGTGCGCCCTTGGCTGGAGAGTCCGGGTGGTAGTGAACTCTCCCCGGAGTAGCAGGGTCAGCTTTACCCGCCACCAGCCACGAGGAGCTGTGGAAAGCATACCTATAAAAGGAAGAAGAAAAACGAGCAACATTTTCACCGAGTTAACAGGGGGTCTCAATGGATTGTATTCCTACGTTCTGTTGTCCAATTAAATGTATTGTCGCGGGCCTACTGTGAGTTGGATGCACGTCCACTAGAACTATAGGCCATTGCTCTACACCCATTGCAGCTAATGTTCACTGGCACAAAATATTTCCCAAGAAAAGTGTAGATTTGTATCTTGTTCGTTTGGTTAATAAAACGTACCTGTATCTTTTGTCGTCGACTGGTAAGAAATCCATTAGCAGCATGTAGTCTGCCATAGGATCCATTCCAAATAGTTTCACTTGAAACGTAGGAAACATTCGCCTGACAGAAAAAACACATGGATGTATTAAAATCCGTTTTCTTCGACTTGGCTCTATCATTGTATGGGCTGATCTGCAAGTGTTTGTCACTGGGGTTTACTAGCGATTTTGAGAAATTCCCATCAGGATATAAGCAATATGTTGTGATATGCTTTTTGATAACATATTGGTTTTTACAACAGTCGAAAATATTATTTCACCCGCAGCCACAACCGTATTGTTATGGGTTTTGGGGTTTGTTGTTGCAGTAGGCCTACATGATGTTATGACGCCTTCCTATTCAACAAAAAAGCAGGCCCGGGATTTTAGGCCTATACTGTGTATGACGCGATTTAATGGGTGGATAAACGACGTGATACATTTTTGGTTAACCCAAATTACGCTTAGCTTTATATAACACTGCACATCCACTTGCATTTCTCTTCTACCCTTTGATGGATTCCAGTCATTTATACGCACGAGGGGCTGTTCTTTTTTCCCGTCTCTTTATTAAATATGCCTACTTTCTCTCTCTCCTGCTCACACTCGCATGAGGGGTGTATCATACCGTAAAACTTTTATTGTGTGTGGAGTAATCCGCCAAACCAGTGAAAGTGATCCTAAAATCACCGCTCAATTAACGTCAGAGTCTATTCAAGGCTGCAGTTGTGGATAGGTGAGGTTAAAGTAGCTTTTAAAGTACCCTCCCTCGGATCCTGTGTTGCGTAGTATCTCTGGAATGACAGATGCTTTTCTGCTGTCACCCTATAGGTAAACTGAGCCTGCGTAAATGCCATCTCTTATGGAGCTCAAATCCATAAAACACAACTGTAAATATTTAATTTAAAAAACGCAGTTATTAAAAGTTAACTGATATATGGCAAGTGGGCCTAGTCATACAGCGAATTAATCAATATGGTTTTTGACTATTACAATTACATCAAATATTGTGTTACTCTGTTGCCTATGAGACAGCATGTACATATAAAGTTATATTTGAGCAAGAAATAGGTTATAAACCTGTCATTTTACTATTATGTGGAATATTTACAGTAGGAAGTTATTTTTATGCGAAACATCGGCCTATTTCAAAACTTTTCCTAGCTTTTAAAAGCGCTAAATGCTGCATTTCAGGAGGGTACCAAGAGCAAAACGTAACCGTAAAATAACTATAGCACCAAAGGAACRTCGTTGCCCGAATAAATTCATTGCCCGAATAAAGTCGAATTCTGGACCGTTCTCTATCTGTTTGAACAATCTAATGTAGCATCCCCTAATTCACTGTAGTGAGACTCAGTGGAGTAATGTTTATGCTTGAGTGCCGCTGCTTTGTTGGTTAACGCATATACCCAAGGCCTACTGTGACCCTAATGGTCTTATAACGACCTGTGACATTGGCGCGTAAATCGGGGTTTAGGGTTCCAGAAATAAATGCCTTAGGTATGGTGTTATTACTCAGAATAGGAACGCTCAAGTTCACCGTTTGTGCGGTGGGCTTATGTCAAGGAAAGCACGGCCCATTTAGGGGGGAAACAGAAGGGCATTTACGCGTACAATTCTTCTCTAAAATGCATGCGTAAACTGTTGGATAAATATCGTAATTTTATTCAGTCGGAAATATTGAGCTTTCTCTGCGCAAGCATGTAGGCCGTTTTTGAATTTATTTGTGGGGAAATAGCATAGTCTTAATTGTATCTACTACTACAAATAAAAATGCTTAATTTAAGAGAATGCTTAACATACCAATAGGCTAATAGGCATATTTGATTCCGTTCCAATCTGTCTAGAAATTATATCAGGGGTCTGGCTGTCTATTGGCTAGTTATATCATAACACTACAGAATATTCCTTAAATAGTTTATTTGTGAATAGTTTGTCTAGGTAGTATGGTAAAATGTGACGAGCTATTAAAAAAGCATGAGCTGAAAGATGTTTTCAGTAGATCGAAAGCCTGTATATTGCTGCGTAATTTCCATTGCAGCATCACACCAACATCAATTTGTAATTGACTATACACACCGACTTTAAATATTATCTCCTAACATATCTCATGGTTTACGTTGTATGTGCGAGCTCTCGGGGGATGCATTTGAAATGGGCAACTAAATATTTGTTAATGTATAACACGAGCTCATATCTGGAGGCCCAATGCACCCTAACCCAGTGAAGCCTGCATGTATCATGGTGTAAATTCCACTCACCTTCCAGCCTTGGTAACGATCATCTCTGTTCCCAGCTGATTAAATTCATCCCATAAAGCTTTCATCTCCAACTGAACGTTAATGTTGGCCACCTTAGGGTTCTTTTTCACCAGAGACTTGCTGTTCGGCGTGGAGCTGGCGGACGATGAGGAACAGTTGGAAGTCCCGGTGTCGCTGTGTTGGGCCTGGGCCGGGTTCGACCCCGAGTAGTTGTAGCTGTGTTGAGCGGCCGGGCAGGGCTCAAAYTGGGTTTCATGTTGGCTGTAGGGGTCCCCGGGGGACGGTGAGAGATGGTAACTTCCTGACGTGTTGAGGCTGCTTAGGCTGCTCGTTGTGAAGGCTGCAACATCGCAAAAATGGGACAGCTGCGTCAGCCACGGACTGGATATTGCTGAAATCATTCCAAAAGCTGGATTTTACTATATGCGTTGCACTTGTGGATAGAAATAAAACCCTGAAAAGCAGTTGTAGGCTCGAGTTATTTTCTTCAACGTCAAACTCCCTTTATAAATGTTCGAGTAGTTTTACAATGGTGTGTCTTAGTGTTTTCTGCGTTCATTAATCATCGCTGTTGCATCCGATGCTGTAATAAACCACAGCCTACATCCTACAATGTCTGTTGCAGTTACAGAATTCGATCGCAGCATTTCTCGCAAAACGTCCAAATAGTGAAAAAAAGTTGATTCAGAACTTTGTTTTTTCGGCGACCCTAATTATAATTCCCAACCCTGATCAAAAATGGTTTTGTAGAACTATAACCCTGTGCACACGCAAGTAGTTTTTTTCGAGGGATTGTGTTCAAAAGTATTCCAGACGGCCTCTGCTCTGCTGCCCTACTGCAGTATGATACACTGCAATCCAGACTTCTTCTCTCTTATCTAGGGCCTCCCCTTCACGATAAAACCAGGTCTTATTTCTATTTAGATAAGGAACTGCAGGTAAAGTCCCTTTCCCCGCCTGCCTTGGGACGAGACTGATTGACAGTGAAGTGCGCCCCTTTTTAATGGGCTTTCCGGCACCCATTTACTTTTGGATAAGGGAATCGCCCACATCGTCTTCCCGTAACAATAGACGGGATAGCTGGCACAGTGGAGGGTAAACGTTTTTACAAGGTAAACAAACACTTATTTGCATGCACAAACAAACACATAAGGTTATTTCGAGGTGAATTGTATGTTACATTGTTTTGCCAAATGGAACTGGGATAAGGGACACATGCCAATGTGTTGGATATAGGCCTATCAACTGTTTTTTTTACCATTTAATACGAACTGGTGCCCCATGTAGGCTACCCCGGCCACTAACTTCTCGTTCCTTATTTCCAAAATGTGTTATCGTGCTCTTTTCTTCTCTGAAAGTAGTATTTACGAACTCACTGGGATTTGAAATGGAACTGAAATCCCTATTTTGACAAGATATGTCAGTTCTATGAAGATAGGCTACTTTGTGCCTATGATTACTGAGTGTTTTATAAGTTGTGATTCGTTTATTAGTTATAACTTCTTATCGTCATATGCGTCATAATTCTCCCCGAACTTTCCTATAGCCTACTGGAAGGGACTTTTCGGGAATATTTTTTACATTCTACTCCAGTATCAACATTGCTTTAGTTATGCATTTCATATCTACACTAACGCAAACATGGTTGCTCAATTGTAGGATATTACGGGAACAAGATCACACCTACATGCAACAAGAACCTGAGGTGATCAACAAACAAACTTAACGCAAGCAAATATTTACACGGTTATTGTCAAGACCGCGCTCGTACCTTCCATTTCCCTGGTGACAGTGCTGTAGTGCATTTTCAATGAACTGTAACAGTCGTGCTGGTGTTGCTTGTCCAGGCCAGTGCCGTGTTTGTCAAATGTTGCGTTTCCTGCTTGCTCTGCAGCTGAAATCAGAGAGGCTATACTGAAAGCATTTGCCTTTGGAGAGAGGGGACCGCTGTCGTCCATAGGCGAGAAATGAAGTCGAGAAAATCCGTCTCTCCTCTGCTTCCTTTATGCTCTATTCCAGAAAGCAGGAGACAAGACACAATGCGCAGGAACATACGCTACAATAGTTATAGTTTTACATTTCGCCTCTAACATTCGTTTGTAGCCTATTCAGGGACCTTTCGGCGAAGTAGGCTATGGGTAACTCCGCTGTTTTCAAAGCCAASTATTCCCACGGAATCTTTTTGAAGATTATAACAACTTTAAAAACTTTTCCCTTGCACGAATTCAATTGATATGCCCAAACACGTCCACTTCTATTAAAACATCGTTCATCCGCAGAGAGCTGTTCCCTTCTTCTCCCATTCGGTGGCTGGGTGATGTCATAAGAGTTCGCTAGTCTGCCTTGAGGAGAAGCTACTGCAGAGAGAGAGAATGTCAAAAGTGAGAGCTCCACGCCTCCCATGCAGGGCTCGAAAAAAAAGTGTGCACGCTTTGACGAAGTTTTATTTGAATAAGACCTTGTCAATCAATGTGCCAAATGTTTTATTACTTTTGCAACCAAAAAAATTGAACGTCATTGCAGATGTCAGGCTTCAAAGTACTGCGATTGTACAGTGAATTATATGTTTAGGTCCTTTGGTTGTGCAAGGATAGCGCGCGTAATTTCCAAATAGTCTACTTTGGACATGTGGGCGTTGTTGTCCCCTGCTGTCTAATGAACTYGCCTATGCATTGTCGTGTTGTTATCCCTACTGTTATAGAGGTAGGAATACTGTATTCATTTCGGGTTATAGTCAGTTAATTCACTCCCACACACTCACTCACTCATGAATTGTACGCATTGCCTAGTTGGTGCAATGTCTGGCCAAACTAATAGGCCTAGATGATCTCACCATCAGACAATTTTAAGCAATATGGATAATATCATTATTATGTGTCCCCTAAATGTCTTCTAATTTTTTTTTTTATCTCGCAACGCTTACAGATATACTCAAACGTAGGATAATGTAGTTTGTGGCTGGCCATGGTGGACTGTAAACAAAGTTCAGCGCAAGTGTTAATAAAGTCACGAGGGGCTTGAGCTGCTGTCCTAGGAGCCTGTCTGTAACGCAAGGAGAGCTGCCATCATCCGCGATCCTAGGCACTTGACCATTATCTTGCGTTTACAGTAGGCCTATCGGGTTATCAGCTTATCAAGCTTCATAATTAATTAATAGTAACAAAAGTAATGTTTTGTTGAGCCTCTGCGATAGCAACTGGGGTTTAGTCTAATTTACACTTGGGCGATTGAATAACTTGCGGCCGCAGCGGGCTACTAATGGGATAACCTAGTTAGCGGCACCGCTGTTGTCTTTGCGGATCAGCCCTATTTGTTTTGGATGTTTGTCTTGGTGCTATCGAGCATAAATAAACTACTGTGGTGAACTGTTGTTTTTAAGTGTCGAATTTTACAGAACTATTTGGATCGTTAATATATTTAGCCAACATAATTAACAAATGCAAATAACCCTGGAAAGGGACACATTTATTTAACAYCCAGCAATCCCTGATTATTTTTCTATTTGTTTAATCACTACAGTATCTAAACATATAGGCCCTACACTTAAGAGGTATGTTGTTATACAGTAGCAGGCAGCTTAAAATGCATAACCATTTGATAGCCTAATAGACCTAAACCATTTCTAGATAGGATATAATACACAATGATATGTTTATATTGCTGTATTCCCATATAGTCTATAGGCCTATATGTTTACTATGCTATATTGATATTTCAAGAAAATGCAAGACTAACAACGTATCAAGTAGTCCACCTCAATACAACGCGGCCATTTCCTTATTCTTATCAGATGATGCCTTTGATACCAGCTCACTTCATCATTGCCAAGTCGGAAGCGTCCTTTGTAAATACCCAGGTGATAACAGACAAAGTACAGAACCTGATAAAATAGGAAGACTGTTTAGGAATTCGATTGAAGGCCTTGGCGCACTGGCGGGAGGAGAATGAAAACAGTAGACTTATTCATGCGTTTTGCATGAATACTTAAGACGAGTTAATAGATACATTTCCGAATTATTGAGAGAAATGGTTTATAATATTAAAACATATATTTTCATTKGGCTACCAGGACACTTGAATAGACATAGCCTAAACATCTTTCCTATTGAGCTTCCTGATGTTGAGCCTGTCAGAGTTTTATCTTCACTCACAAACTCAATTAGCCTATAAATGTTATAGCCTATAAACCTATAGGTAGGTTATATAGGACTACTTTCACATCGCGAATAAGAAACTAAATAGGTGTAACCCAAAGCATTAGTGCATAGGCTATACTGCACCAAACGCTTAACCCTTTTTAAATGTCCATATTAATTGTAATTACAATGGAAATGTTTCCTGAACATTTGAATCCCGTATTTTACATTTATTCAAAGCGTGGTTAGTTTCGCGGGACTCCACAGACCCGGCCATGTTTCCTGTTATGATTCCTGCTGGCTCCTCACTCTACACCAGGTGTGCCTGTTGCTTCTTCGCATAGCTTACCGTAGTACCTCTAAAGTTTTTGCAGTTCTGTTGTGCGCAGTGAGAAGCACCCCTTCGTTGTTACTAGTGTGTTATGGGAAGTAATTAGCATAGGTCTACATTAGCTCTCCAGTCTCTAGGTGCAGCAAGACATRCTCCATAGCCTATTCCGATTCACTTCATTGAGCACTTGGGGGCACGTGGCCTAACCGATTAACAGGCAGCTCAACCAATTTTAAATTCAATTAAACATATTAATTTTGTGAGGCATATTTTTTATCTCATCCAATGCTATTTAGTAAAAGGATCATGTGGTTTTCATTAGCGAACTCCTTTATTTTGTTAAAACACACATTCAAAGATGGTTGAAAGGAGGTGAATGTTGGAAGGTTAGCAAAACCTAACCTTGTTAATCACACATTTTCAGTAGGGTACTAATTGTGTGTAAAATGTTGTTGACCTCTGACACATCATTTTGTAATGATGAAATTCTAAAAATATTGTTTTATAATTTTCGGAACTCTTGAAAAATATGCTCTACCTGGCGGTTGAGTTGCCCATTAACGCAATGTTTAGTCAAAGCTAGCTATTATTGACAATAGAGAAATAGAGAAAAAAGTTATTTTTTGGTCTGTGCAAATAGAAAACATTTTCACATTTATATCAGTAGCTAATTTACTGTATGCCTGTTATGTTCAATATGTTTCACAATATTATTCAGTCYATGTCATTTTACAGGTATTATGAGCATATGAACCGTAAACACATTCATTTACATATTTTTTGAATATTCATATTTTGGAACGCATGTAGGCCTATCATTTGATTCATATTTGATATCAGTCCTCATTTAACTAGGCCTGTCTTCATTATAAATCACTGAAGCAGACAATGTTAATGTATATTTTTTTTAGACGAAGTCTACCCTAATTGGGCAGTTAAACGGCTAGTTGAGATGTTTGCAATGCGTTAACTATCAAATGTTAAGTCATGAAAATACAAATTATTCATTTATGGCCTATATTAAGGCTAAATAGGCCTCCACATAGTTTTCAGAAATATTTTTTTATAGGCTATATATTTCTTGGTGTGCCACTTAAAGGGTTAATTTGTTGGTCGGCTACATTTAAATGATTCTATTGAGGTTATTTCAAACCCTATAATTTAGGCTACCAACTAGGTTATTACACCTTTGTTCGTTTATTTGTGAACGTATTCAGAAGTCTTCGTTTTAATAGATTACCCTGGTTTGTTTGCATGAATTATGCTGTTAAAATCGTGTTCTCATCATCCATRGTCAACAGATGTAGGCTATAACTTTATCAAACTTCTGTACTTGTCTTAAACAGGCGGCATGGATCAGTTAGCCTGCAAATGATCAACAAAAAAATAAAATAATAATTCTTTCTATGTTTTATATTTCAGTTATAGCAGACGAGATGTATCTGTCGTTATTCCGATGTAGGCTATAACCACCAATGAGGTATACCCATTTAACATTAGCCCAGCAATACTGKTGTGGAGGCCTTACGCAGAATTATTGCCTGTTTTACTGTGCTTAAACTGTGTTTATTTTACGAAGTATCGTAATGTAATTTATTTCGTCCTTCTGTATGTTGGTTATTAGTTGAGAAATACTAGATTCCCTAATTTGGATGTTGACGCATCGGAAGAGGCCTTAGTGGATATTGTCCAAATCCGGGGCGTCATCCCCATCAGTAACGCAGATATTCCGTCTGGATAAAGAGCCATTGACCTCCAACTGCAGGAAACCGGGGACAAAGGAAGTGGTGTTGAGCTAACGTATTTTACTCATCTCGCTGTTTGCAGTTCTCTTGGTTTGTATGTTGTTTCAAGAAGCATCCAGGCCTATTATTGTTCACACGTCTCAAGAGTGTAAATATCAAAAGCCAAATTGCAATTCTATGATCTAGGCCTATGTTTGATATCCAACAGCATTCATATTGCCCTCCGTTTGCGATGGACCTTTTACACCAGTGATTTTACAAATATGTGAATCCATTCCTTTATCTTCTAATTTGTGCCCGATCTAATGCCATTAAAAAAAAAAACTAACCCATCAAACTAGCCCTATAGGTAGGCCTAGTGATGTAATAATATTATATAGCATAGCCTATATTATGTTTTATTTATTATTATACATTTTTGGAAGATTCGTTTTCAGGTGTGTTTCTTATTCTACGTAAAGCCGAACGCTTTTTCATTAAGTAGGCCTATATTGATTGCCCCGAAAAAAAATGTTGGGGGGCAAACCATGCCTCGAGGTTACACGCGCAATATGAACTGTGCCACAGGCCCCAGTGTATATCAGTGGTTTGCTCAAAGCATTTTAACGTGGCCAATCGAGCGCTTGGGACTATAAAGGTTCTACCTGCAAAAAGATGATTCTGAGATCATTGTCTTTAAGGTTCCATGGTTTGAATGGTGGCAGCAATTTTGATCTTGTATTCTTTTGAACTTAACAACATGAGTTGGGGGTATTGAGAGTACTATGTAGTTAGAGAGCCTTGTTTTGTTCAATGTTATGTCCATTGCTACATTTGGACGAACATGCAGATAGAACGTTGTAGTCCCAAGCTCTCGCAATGATTTTACATTAGGAATTTAAAATGAGGATATGCACAGTTTTGCAACACATTATATTGTGTAGCCTACCAGCATATAGGCTTTAGAATTGTATGAGTTTTGTGTAGGGATATAGCCTATATTTATTTTGAACACTCGGGAGTTGTAATATAGACAACTCTTTTAATATCCAGTTGAACGATTTAGACACAGGCTTACATTACTTGTTTTCATTAGCCTATTATCGTAAAATAAATAATACATGAATATATTTGGCGAGTTGTCCCGTTCTCTGAACAGATAGCATAGCCTATTTGGTGAGGATGAGGTGAATAAACCTGTGTCACACCATGGACGAAAAACGCTTTCAACACGTATTTCTCTCTTGTCTTAGTACCTCTTATCACTACTTTCTCCCATGTATGTAAAATGGTCTAGTGTCTGTCCTTCTGTGTTTCTTTAGGATACGTCATTTATGCTGGTCCCAGTAATATTTATATTCCACTGCCATTGTGCGTTAAGCATGTCTTGCGCAAGGTAGGCCTAATTTATATTGCTAACCATCGCTCGTTTATCATTTCCGTTTCCCCATAGGGCTGATGTATTGTTGTGTTGGATGTATACGTCTCTGCAACAACAAAAAAGAGGCATAGGTTATGTAGCCTGGTGTAGAGTTTGTTATTTTATATTAGATCTTAAAACATCATTTATGAGTAGGCCTATAGTCTACCAGATTCGAATGAATTAGTCTATTAATGTTGTTGATGTGATTATTCAGCCCAGCCTCACATTCAATTCGCGCATATGATTATTATAGGCCTATTCATTCTTATCGCTGTTTYTTGACACCGTGGTGCATGTTGTTTTTGCCGCTGTCAAAAGTTTGAAGGTGCCGTAGTCTCCTGTTGATATATTTGCTAAGTCCTGTGTGGTCCAAAGCTATGTGCTAAATAGTCCTCTGTTGTGGTTACATGATATATCGCTAAAACAAGAGCTCCAGTCCATGCCTCATTAAATAACTTAGGACACACGGTATCGGTTTAGGCATGTTCTCTGCTATCTTTGTGTGTTATCAAACGGCTAGGTGCGATGCGGATTAGGTTTAGACACTTGGGCATGCTTGYCTCAATACACGACTCGATTGCAGTTCTGGGTTAACTGATCCATGACTATGAAAATCATTGACTAATTCTAGAACACACCACGTGAGCGTTTTTTTTTGTGTTTGCTTTTTAGAATCTGGTTCGATTGAATTTAAAAACACATTTCATCATTTTGGACCATAATTCATCTTCAACGACTTTCCAGGAACTATTTTCTATACCTGCATAACCGCCGAGACAAAAAGGTTCGGTGTTAATTAGGACTTTAGATCAATTAACAGACGATAAATCAAGTGGTGTCCAAGGATCATAAAACAATAATTTTAACATTCATACAGCGTGACTGAAACTGTTGGGACTGACCCGGCGCGCTCCATATATAAAAGTATATCTTATGTAAATATTGGTCTAAATCTTGGAATTGGACAGAGAGGAAGTCAGCTAGTTGACCGCTGACAGTTGACTTGCTGAATAGCTGCTGCCCAACCCGGTCGAGGTGTCCCGTCTTTCCACCAACATTTACAAGTAATAAACAGCCAATAGTGCACATATAACCAGTGTAATAAAAATTCATCAATAAAAAAATACGTTATTTGTTTAATTGTCTAAATAGGTCCACTGGTCATTATTGTCTATCAAATTATTGTCACCATACCCCTGTACGATTTTAATTCGAGAGATGTGATAGGCATGAGTCCATTTCTATGTTTCTGTTTACATACAAACTAATTTCAACGTTGAATTAATAATAGCACCAGATTTTAATTCGTTGCCTATTCTGTTTCATGTAAAGGCTATTTCTGCTACTGGTCCCAAATGGGAGGGGAAAAAATTAAGCTGGGGATTCATGGACCTCTTTGTTTGATGTCTTTATACACGCATTGATAGATACAATACAACATTATCGAGGTTATGATTTACATGCCACCCTGACAATCGGTGCAATCTGCTTTAGGCTACTCATTACTCAAAATATTTGCCTGTAAGAAATGATTGGCTTCTTCGTTAATAAGCCTAGGACTACTCTCTGAATTCGATTAAATTCGTATGATGGGATGATTTAATTTAGAATTTCGTTACCCAGCCATCAGAAAACAAATGTGGATAATGTTTTAGTTATTTCGGTCGATCAATATGAGCTTTACATTACCACAATTATTCGATTTTCATTTACGTTAGTTCATAAGCTATTTGTTCAGATATCACAATAGTAAATAACCAGCGGTGTAAACTGAGATATCGAATAATTCGAAACGACATGCATCATTCATTTTGTGATGTGACAAGTTTTTTGTGTGTGGTGAAATATGAATAATTTCCCATCAAGATTATGCTATATATGCGCTGAATTTATATTGTCACACGCGATACATAAGGATAGTAACCCCCCCCCCCCATACACCCTCTTATCAGAAAAGTAGGCCTYTTCATTTGACAAATGAGCACGAATTCGATAACGAACTAAAATGGTAGCTTACATAACCCCTGACTTTAGTTGGCAGGAAACTTGCAGACACAAAAGGCGTAAAGAGCGAGCTGCTTTCTAGTCTTGTACTAGCTGCCCAACAGGTGTTTTTAAATCTATATGTGGGGATAACCTTACCAGTGGACACAGTACAGCATGGGACCATGATGACCAGCCACACACACAGGTGCTTTGTGTCACTGTAGACCCGCCAGGGATCATCTGTTTCAAAGGCACTTTGACTGCCGTGCACTTTATTTTAAATTCCATGCAAGATGTGAATTTATACTTCTGAGAGACACTTTTTTTATCCCTTGGCTGAAGACTTAATGTCGTATATTTGTGATTGGTAAATTGTTGGAATATTTTTGCGATTAAATGAAAATTGCATGTGACCGAATATGTGACAAAAGTTGAAATCATAAAAGGAATGAATAGCTTCTGGAAAATGTACAGTGAAACACGTTTCCTTGTTGGCTTGAAAATCTACCTTTCCTGTTCAACCCTTTTGAGTTTGGTCATCTTTGAAAACGGACATGGATGGCCATAAAAACACAATGGACACGAACAAAATGGTGTCTGACCATCATCCCCTTGTGTCCAGACCAGGGCAAATTCCAACACACTAATAACTCAAATTTCTAATCACGAATCACAGCACGATTTTTAACCAATGATTGCTTATTTATGGAGAGCGATGTGATGGGTTATTTATTGCCTATTACTATGTACGTGGTAGGCTAATATGTTTTTATTTTTTTATTTTAAACTTTTGCTAATTGAGTCTGAGTGTTTAATAGTTCTTTTAATATTTGTTAATAGGTTTTGCTGGTGTGTCCGTAAAATGATTCTCACACTCACAGGTTGACACGTGCGGTCGGTGGAGTTTGAATCTGGCAGGTTGGAAAGAGCAGGTGCTTTGTGGATGGAGAAGTGTTGAGGCCGTGATGAAAGAACCTCCTGGTGTATATATCTCCATTTACTGTATACAGGAATTGACCAAACATAAAGGCCTGTATTCTTGAATGTTTCCATTAATAGTGCTCTGTGCAGTCCATACAGGTTATGTAAGAAGTCAACACATGGTCACAAGCTTCATCCATATACATCCCTCTCTCGTCATCTGTGTTAGTCTGGGTTATAGTACACAGTGACGTGTTTGTGTAGAAATGGGGAATATGAATCACAGACATTGCTTGTATTTTACAATCAAAATGTCAAAAATAATACTACTACGGTGAACTACTATGAATAAATAGAGCCATAAAACCATTGTTTTGTATTTTCATACCTCCATTTAAAAAAAAAAAAGCTGCATGATGACTGAAAGCTAATGATGTGTCCCATCTTAGTGAGTTCAACCAACCTTGATGACATTAAGCCATCAAGACCCTGGTAAAAGCACCACAGTATCATTTAAAGTACATCAACTTAGACCAAATCACTTCCCCTACCTGCTTCCTCAACCTGGCTATTTCTTTCTTTTCCTTTCTCTCTTTCTTCCTTTCGAAGATGTGTGCCAACCCGGTTTGTTTATTTTGGGAAGGATGGTCTTCTCTCCACATGTCTTTACAGAGTTAACAAATATAGGCCTGACAGCTGCCAACTGTGCCCTTCAACACGTCTGAGCAGCCTGACCAGCCAGCCCAGTGCTCTCACCAGTCCCTATGCATCTCACCTCAGCTCTGATGCAGCCCTGCCTGCCAACCCCAAGGCACAGCCTGAGGTYGAACGATTGGGGCAGAGGCAGACTGAGTGGCAGCCATTAACCCCTCATTGATAGGCCTATCATGTTTGCCGATGCATGTGTTCAGAGAAAAGGTAGTACTGAGTTTAGTCTTTATGAATGTCATCGTGCGGTGCTTAAAGCAGATTTCTCAGAGAGAGAAAGAAAGAGAGCGAGAAGGAGAGTGCAGAAACAGCCTGGAATGTCTGGAGGAGAGGAGGGTAGAACCGATCCTTTTCAAAATCACTTCTTCTCTTTCCCCCCCACCTTTGTTTTAAAACTGGGAAGCTTTTAGCTTTTGAAAAGTATCCTTTTCCTATCTGTGGGGAAGCGGCCGGGACGTCATCACCTCTCCTCTCCCTGCCTCCAATTGAACTTCCCGTAAATAGCTTGCATTCCTGCCACAAAGAACCGATGATATGGAGCTGGGCCCTCGGTGATCTCCCAAATTAATTAAGGCCTTTCTTCCTCATGACCTGTGCTGAGCTGAACAGGATCTGGGGGTTTTTGTGTCTCTAATACGACTTAAGCTTGGTATTAAATGCAAGGGCAAGGTCTGTGCTCATTATGAATCTGTCACTGCCTGCTTTCTTCTTCTCAGCTAGCCCCATGAGCCTAAATAGGCTTTAATGTAGTAGAGAAGCCATCTTACTCCCCCTGTCACCCCCCTCGGTCCCCCCTCTCCCTGCCCATCCCTGCTACCCCCTTCGCTCAGTATTTATTTGAATATGAGAAGGCCTGATGTTGTTCTGGCAGAGGGGGTCTTAGACACTATAGGAGCTCCCCCCCCCCAGCTCTCTGCTACCGCGGCCTCTTGCATGTTCACTCCTCACTAGTCATGGCCTTTACTTTCATCAACTTGAACCAGAGCCTTGTCTGCACAGACCCCAGTCAAAGGCCATTACAGACAGGCCCATGTTGAGTGTGTGTATCATTTATCAGCATGGTGTGTTTTCTTCCTTAGGAGCCCCTGCAGCAGCGATTAATAATGCTGTTTAAATGGTGTCATGTCCAACTCAGTGCGGTTGCTAAATCCTGTTCCGCTGCGTTCCTGAATGTAGCTGAGTGACTACTTCCTTTTACGTCAGTCCAGTCTCTAAATGCACCTTTCAGGAGCTGGAACCCAATCACCGGTTCCTCCTTCTCTTCATCCTCCGGCCCACCGCCCGGCCCCATGACCGCTCGAAACCCCCTGAATGCGAAACACTTGATATTTTTTGTGGGAGTTTAACGTGCCGAATCGGTCTGTGACAGTGGGACGAGATCTCCACTCACCATGAGCAGGAAATGGATAACATGTCCATTTGGGGATTCCCCACCCCTGCACCCCACACGGAGCCCAGACAGTGATATTGGGGATCATAGGCGTAGAGATCCAGCCTCTGGAATGCTGATACCCACACCCCCACTCCCATGTCGGTAACACACTGTAGAGTTGAGAGCAGACAGGAAAATTAGCAACAATATGGCTTTTTGTTTATGCGTAACGGCAGTTTCGGGAAGGTTGGGTCGAGGCGAGAGAGAGAATGCTGCTTCCTGTGCTCCTCTTCCCCCTTGCTGCTGCCTTCCCCAGATGAAGAGCGGGAAATCACATGGTCCCTAAACAATGTGGAGAATGGGGGCCAATTCGATTCCGAAGCCCCAGGAATTCCCTTCCCTAACCCCATCAATTTGTTTCAGGGCCGGCCCATAATGGATATGCCGGCGCCCACCACCACCACCAAAACATCTGCTTAAACTGGTACGTTTCCCATTTCTCCCTCTGCCATTTTCCCTTTACAACTGCTTGCATTCAGTGGCTCGGCAGAGTCGGCACCGTATACCTGTGGACAGCTCCACAGTAAAGAAGGGGGATATTTTATGTTAAGTAGCCGAGCCTTGCTCTGATCTGTTACCTCCCTAGTCTCGGATGGGGATCCAGGTCACAGATCCCACTGTGTGTAGCCTGTCACTCTGCAGGGAATCCGTCAAACCTCAGCTCGCCAAGCTCTGCCAATGGGAGAGCAGTGTGAGTCGCCTGATACTGATTACAGTCATTCATCATCCCAGGCCGTGCCCGCCACCACATGTTTGTTTTGATCTCTTCCCCACCAGCGTGGTGATAGTGAGAGATGAGGGGCCATGCAGCCAGGCCCGGGCCGGTCGGCACAGAGCCATGGAAACCTGCCTGTAACACCAGCAGCCCCATCTCTGAGCTCCATACCCACCCAGTGCCATGGGCCTCTACCCAAGGGCCGTATTCAGAAAGCGTCTCGGATTAGAAGTGCTGATCTAGGATCAGGTCCCCTGTCAATTCATTATAATCAGAAAGGCAAAACAGATCCTAGATCAGCACTCCTACTCTAAGACGCTTTATGGATAGGGGCCCAGAGCTTCATACCCAGACCCAGCTCCAGCCGTAGACCTATATCTCAGTGGGGTGTGGGTGGCTTAGGCCGGCTGGCTAATTGCAGGCCGGGTGCAGTGTAACATCAGGTGATGGGAGGATTATGGCATGTTGACTTGTGTTCACTGGGGGAGCTAAACTGYCACTCTTTCATCCCTGACCGGACAGTTCTAGAGAACTCTAGTCGGGAGGGGGGGGTCTAGGGGTCTGGGTCAGATTAGGGGTTCACTACGTGGCCTGGTTGATGTCCCTAATGGCACCCAATTCCCTTTATAGTGCACTACTTTTGACCAGAGAGGGCCCAAAAGTAGGATGCCATTTGGGARACAACCTTGGTTAGGCAGGCAGAGGCAGACCACATGGCTGCATGGCTCCTAGCTCTAACACAAGCAGTACTGTTGTGTTCGTGATGTCAAACATTTCCTCCATTTGCATCCGTTAGCCCGTTGTTCGTGGAAGCGAGGAACATTTGAGCCCAGAAGGAAAACAAAGGATCCAGATTACATGTCCTGTTTCTAATGAAAAGGTTTCCTCAGCTCGGCTCTTGGATTTACAAACGCCCAAAAATTCAGTTTCTGTATAAAAATTGGCTGTTAATTTAGTGGAAAGTAAATCAAGATTACAATTTAAAATATATTCAATACATTTTTTTAAGCAATATTTCATTATTTAGAAAACATGATTCATGAATTTATTTAACTTTATGTTTAATATTTTTCATCACTTTTATAAATACATTTTGTATGAGAACACAATTTAAAATCTATCCATAATTGATCAACAATGCTAATTTACTATATTTGTCATTCGTTAGTATCATCGAAACAGAAATGTGAGCTATAGGAAGTGCAACACTAATGTTATTTCAGCACACTACAATTCCTTGGGTAATTTTCAATCACATTTATCATACATTAGAATCATTCCTTTCTTCTAATTATGCATTCACTTCATCATTTTAGGCATGAGGTTATGTATTATGTTGTCAACATTTATTATTTTTATTAAATGGAATAAATTCATTTACATTTGTGTCATACATTTAAAACATTTTTTTTTTWAACTCACTACAAAGATTTACTAATATTAGAGATTTTGGTTTAAACCACATGAAAAAGAGAATCACTTGTGACTCGTCCCAAAATGAATGAAGAGGATTACAAAATCTCTGCAATTACAGCATCTACTTAACATAAAATATTCCAGAGTGGTGCAGTGGTCTAAGGCACTGCATCTCAGTGCTTGAGGCGAACCTACAGACACCCTGGTTTGATTCCAGGCTGTATCACAACCGGCCGTGATTGGGAGTCCCATAGGGTGGRGCGCAATTGGCCCAGCATTGTCCTGGTATGGCATTGAAGGGCGACAATATGATTGTAAATAAGAATTTCTTCTTAACTGACACGCCTAGTTAAATAAAAGTACATTTTTTGGGGGGGGAAGTCATTTAAATTTAATTAATTAATTTAATCTAAATTGGAAATGTACTTTCAGATATTAGTAACCTATGTATGATATATATATATTTATATTTTACTGTGGTATAGGCCCATATTGTGTGTTTCTCTGTAAGATCTTGGTATGGAAACTATTCATGTTCCATACATACATATTTCCATATAGGCTTCGATTTTTAAAAAACTTTTCCAAACCTTAATTTGATGAATGATACATAGAGAAAACAATCCATTTAGATCTTATTAGCTATACTGCAAATATTTACTCGGTTTGTGTTCATGTTTTATTCATTTGAAACACATTCATTCGGATTCATGATCATAAATATTAAATGTGTGAACTCTAAACTAAAATGAATTCTCTCAACTTCTCATAGTGTCGCTCTAATAACAAAATACCCGATAGGGTCCTTCTAGAAAACTCCRGTTGGACAACAGACAAGCTTGAATAAAAAATGTATTTAGGTATTGAGTGGGGGAATGATAGATAGTGTTGTGCTCAACTCTAGTCACGTGTGCGTTCTACCCTTTAAAAACAGTATTTGCGCCCTACTTTCAGTTCCTCCACCTATATTTCAGGAGCCCACATCACTCTTTACCCACACACACCCTGTAAAAGTATTGGTGGAATCTATGACKAACGAACAGAGACCCTCGGAAAACAAAAAAAAATCCTTCTCAGTCACACATGGCTACAGAAGAAAAGGCCAAACACAGTAATTAATTTGAGAAAAAAATGGATGTTTGGACTTCTCAGTTCAATCGTCTTCATTCATCCAGTGTGTCTCAGAGGTTGGCATGGCCCAGAATGAATGTAATGGTATTTATTACAACATGCCGTAGCACGCAGAATGTCTTTCTCTTACGTCATTGTCATGGCTACAGAGCTGTGTTTGACTAAGTGATTAACATGTTTTCAAAAAAACATATATTTTCCTATTCCTTTTTCTTTAACATCTCATATAGATCCGTTTGGATCTGTGAGCAGTTTATATCAGTAAATGTTACTTATATATTTTTGTATATTTAACTTTTGTATTGTTCAATGAAAACATGCCCCCATTCCTGTATTTACACCAATATTTACATGTAACCTTGAAATGAAGATGAGTTTCCTGGTAGTGACTGTATGCATATAATAATAATAATAWMAATAATATGAATAATAATAAGACCTTTTATTTGGCAGATTCCTTTCAGAACACTCAAGGACATGTTACATTAAAAGTAGGCCTACATAAAATCTAGTGCAGTACATAAAATCATAAAATCAAGTTCAGTATGAATTGTATTGGTGTGGTTTATAAAAGTCATTTAGGTTTTGTGTCCTCCTCATGAATATTATTGGTGAAATGTGATTTCACCCATATTCATATTATTAACCTCTCCAATGGCACAATGAGAACATGTCACACATCGTGGAGAGTGAACATTTGGATCTTTCCTGCAAATGCATGTTCCAAACTCTGGTTTCTTGGATTGCAGCGTAGTGCTGGACAGATCTGATCCTGTCTTGTCTGTCTTGTCTGTCTTGTCTGTCTTGTCTGTCTTGTCTGTCTTGTCTGTCTGTCTGTCTTGTCTGTCTTGTCTGTCTTGTCTGTCTTGTCTGTCTTGTCTGTCTGCAGCAGGACTTGTAAAAAGCTGTAGCTCCCCTATGTGGTGCTGGAGTGTAAGAGCACCTGGTACCTCGAGATGGGAGAAGAAACATACACATACACGTACCCCCCCCCCCCCCCCACACAAACACACGCACACACACGTTGAGAGGTATTCCCGCGTCATGCCCCATTGTCGATGGGCCTTTGAGGAAGCCACTCGCCTGTTTACTGATGCAAATTAGCTAGTGGCAAGCCTTCCAGAGGATCAGCGACCGTGGAATGCAGGGTGGGTGGTGGTCTCGGCTCTGCTGTTCCCCCACCAGTCCCCCAACATCGCCACTGACCAGCCCCTCGACTCCCACAGCAGGAATGCTCTCAGTGGGTCTCACTTGACAGGAGCGCTGGGTCAGAGTATCAGGTCGTCAGGCCACAGGGGTCTGACACTGATACACTGTGCTCTCAGGGCTGTGGAGGGTAGTGGAAAGCAGTGGGCTGTGGAGTGGAGGGTAGTGGGCCTCCGAGGTGTTGAAGCCTAGCCTCTAGTCTAAACTGTAGTCTTGGAGGGCTGAGGACCAGGGAATCAGAGCTGACATGAGTAGACCTTTTAGGAAGAAATACCTCACATAAGTTAATGTCTCAAGGGTCCTGAGGAAAGGATAGCCACCATGATATGCTAATCTGGGCTAATCTACAGTCGCATTTTAACAAGGTGCCTGAAATGTGCTAATATTGTGTATTATTTGTTATATGCTGTGTATTGGGCTGTTGTAATATTTGATATTTCCTGCCAAGGCAGTAAACATGATTAACTATTTTGATAGCCAACAACAAGTTGCGTTTGGTCCTCAATACATAAACGTGTAAATAAAGTTGTCCCATTGGGATTCCCGCTGTTTGTTGTTTCAGCGTTGAATGGTGAGAACGGCTGACTCCATGTTTTCCCACTTACTGACCCAAGGACAAAGTGGTGTTGAGCTGTGGGTGTGTGAGCTACGCACACTTCCCTCTGTAAGTGTGTGTGTGTGCGCGTGCGTGTGCTCATGTGTGCTCATGTGTGCGCATGCGTTCGTGTGTATGTGTGTGCGCAGATTTGTGTTCAGCAGTGAAGGGTCTGAAATGGCTGATGTATGATAGGCTTATCCTGGACCCCAAACAGAGAAACCCCCAGACCTCAAATGAGTGCGTCTGCTGAAAGGTTTTGGGGCCGTTTCTCACTAAGGCAACCACAGATACCAGGCTGCAAGCCTAGCAGACAGTTTTTGTGGGAGAGCGCACGCATGCACATACACACACACACACACGCACTCATGCACGAATGTGCACACACATTAACGCATACGCACACACACAGGGATCTGAAGGGCCGCTGTGATTTTGATAGGGGGGAGGCAGAGATTTTGGAGAGTAGGGGTGTGTTTTTTGGGGGTGGGGGATGTTTGCTTTGAAGAAGGGTCATTATTGGTGACGGGGATTATCGGTCCCCCCACCGCCCCCATCCTCCACACCCTCCTCCCGGGACAGCCGTCAGTGTCACTCACTGGCCATGGAGGTCCCGGCTCTAGCACATCTGCAGCTGCACAGAGCCATGCAGAAGAGTCTCGGCAAAGCCCGGATGGGGAGGACAGGGGGTGTTTGTGTTGGGATGTGCAGTGCAAACAAGACTCAGGTTACCTCAGGAGGGTTTCCAACTGGAAAGGGGTCAATATCACATGGAGGATAACATGCACGRGTAAAAGTGTTCTACATAAGAATAGATGCTAAGGTATCCAAAGTGTCATTCAGACAGACCATTCCACATTTATTTCGACATGGTGTGGTGTGCAGAAGGAAATCATTGACTCAGTATAATACTGTACACGCTTACTTCAGTACTTATTTAACAGCTGAATTATACTGTACATTTCTAGAAGCTCCTCTCTGCTCCCCCTCCCCCCCGATGTGTCCCTGGTATCTGCTGTTTACCTAGAGAGCCCAGGTGTGCGTGGTAAACTCCCCTCGGGGGGGGGGACATTCCAGGCTGCCTCCTCTCCTCTGCCCAGGGAAGTCCCGTTCTTCCTCATCAACCTCAGTCTCAGCCCCAGCTCCTTACAGCCATTTCACCAGCCCCTACTCATGCATCCCCCACCCCCAGCTTCTCCAACCTACAGTCCTAAATACCTGTATGTCAGCCCTAACCCTATCTATAATCCTAAAAAAACACCCAAACTCTGGCAATGCCCTTTACAAACACCAATACACCTTCCTCCCTTACTGAGGCTCATACTCAGCCCCCTACCCACCACAGGGGCCTCTATCAGGGCCACGAGACAGTAATCACCCCCAGCCTACCCAGGGCCTCAGAAGGGAGGGACCAGACCAGACACTTCCGATCAGCCCTCCCTCTCCAGCAGCCACACCCTCCCATGTTTGGCTGCCTGCCGCCTGCAGTGCTGTGGTGGTGAAACAGTCGGGCCTGAAGCACAAAGACAATATGTCAGTGCCTTGGCTGACGCACTTCAGCTGCAGCTGGTGCAGCCTACACAAGAGATTTGCACATGTCTGAACTCAAGACACTCAGACCCACTCAGTCAGACAGCCCTGTGAACTAAGGAGTGTTATCAGTTTATCAGTATAGCTCCCCCTGCTGAGTGGGGCATGGATAGTGGATGCAGCAGTGAGTGGGTGGTCCACTTGCTACTAGCTAGACTCTACTTGGTTCATCAATACCATATCCTTTCTCTACTATAGCAGCCCCTCCTCGTACAGAGACTTATTGTAGATACACACACACAGACAGATAGACAGATAGACAGACAGATAGACAGACAGGCAGGCAGGCAGGCAGGCAGGCAGGCAGGCAGGCAGACACAGACACACCCCTCGTGCTCTTCTCTGCCCTTCTGCTCTATGATTAGCAGCCCCTGACACCTGTGGGGTTTGGTGTGTGTTTGTGTGTATTCCAGGAGATGGGAGGTTAGAGGAGGTTACATTAGAGAGCTGGATTCCTCAGGTTTGTAGCGGGGACTGGGAAGCGCTCCTGGCCCATGCAGCTGTGCAGGACCCTTCATCTCACTGCCTGCCTCAGTGCTCCGAGGTGTAATTCCTGTAAATTGGCTTCCGACTTTTGTCTTGTGACCCCCCCTCCCTCCTCCARGCCTCRAGGGCTTGGCCCTCTCCTTGCTGTGTAATATGCTTCCTTTCTTTAACTTCACACATTCCTGTGTGCAATGCAGGCAGGCAACAGAGTGATCTGGGGCCCGGTGGCATGCGGATGCGTCTGCAGAGAGAGAGAGAGCGAGCAAGAGAGTAAAAAGAGAGAGTGAAGGCGACTGCATGTGCTATTACATTTTTACGCATTCACAATATGTTATTGAGCAATACAACTGCTCAGACCTGCATTGAAGGGCAACAWTATGAAAAGTATCTTTTTTTTCTTCTCTCCTCCTCCTTTTTTCTCTCCTCCTCTCTGTCTTGATTTATCCCCTGCTCTGTTTTCCCTGGCCCACATGGCCCGGGAGTTTGCGCTAGGCCCACTCAACCAGAACCGATGTCATTCAAATCCAGTGAAATAAATGGCCCTATAAATTTCCTCCAATAATAAGCCTGGGTGCTGGAGGAATGTGTGGCYGGGATGGAGAGAGGGGGAAGGGAGGGAGGGAGAATGAGAGGAGAGGGAGACCCAGACCCAGACAGCTAGGGCCTGTGCTGCAGTGTGAGAAAGGCAGGCTGCCGCTGTGTGCTGCTGCTGTGTGTTAGAGGGGAGGTCTCTCTCTGTCTGCCTTTCTCTCTCTCTGTCTCTCTCTCTCTGTCTCTGAAACAAGTTTACATTGCCGAAGCAAGTGAATTAGATAATACAAGTGAAATAAACAATCAGAAATTAACAGTAAACATTACAATCACAAAAGTTTAAAAGGAATAGAGAAATGTCAAATGTCATTATGTCTATATACAGTGTTGTAACGATGTGCAAATAGTTAAAGTACAAAAGGGAAAATAAATAAACATAAATATGCYTTGTATTTACAATGGTGTTCGTTCTTCACTTGTTCACTTGACTTGGCCACAGGTCACAAATCTTGCTGCTGGGATGGCACACTGTGGTATTTCACCTAATAGATATGGGAGTTTATCAAGATTGGATTTGTTTTCGGATTCTTTGTGGGTCTGTGTAATCTGAGGGAAATATGTGTCTCTAATAGGGTCAAACATTTGGCAGGAGGTTATAAAGTGCAGCTCAGTTTCCATCTCGTTTTGTTGTCCAGTGTGCACATAGCCTGTCTTCTCACGAGAGCCAGGTCTGCCTACGGCGGCCTATCTCAATAGCAAGGCTATGCTCACTGAGTCTGTACATAGTCCAAGCTTTCCTCAATTTTCAAATCAAATCAAATTATTTGTCACATACATATGGTTAGCAGATGTTAATGCGAGTGTAGCGAAATGCTTGTGCTTCTAGTTCCGGCCATGCAGTAATATCTAACAAGTAATCTAACAATTTCACAACAACTACTTTATACACACAAGTGTAAAGGAATGAATAAGAATATGTACATAACAATATATGGATGAGCGATGGCCGAACGGCATAGGCAAGATGCAGTAGATGGTATAGAGTACAGTATATACATATGAGATGAGTAATGAAGGGTATGTAAACATTATATAAAGTGGCATTGTTTAAAGTGGCTGGTGATACATTTATTACATCCAATTTGTATTACTAAAGTGGGTAGAGATGAGTCAGTATGTTGGCAGCAGCCACTCAATGTTAGTGATGGCTGTTTAACAGTCTGATGGCCTTGAGATAGAACCTGTTTTTCAGTCTCTCAGTCCCCGCTTTGATGCACCTGTACTGACCTCGCCTTCTGGATGATAGCGGGGTGAACAGGCAGTGGCTCGGGTGGTTGTTGTCCTTGATGATCTTTATGGCCTTCCTGTGACATCGGGTGGTGTAGGTGTCCTGGAGGGCAGGTAGTTTGCCCCCGGRGATGCGTTGTGCAGACRTCACTACCCTCTGGAGWGCCTTACGATTGTGGGCGGAGCAGTTGCTGTACCAGGCGGTGATACAGCCTGACAGGATGCTCTCGATTGTGCATCTGTAAAAGTTTGTGAGTGCTTTTGGTGACAAGCCGAATTTCTTCAGCCTCCTGAGGTTGAAGAGGCGCTGCTGCGCCTTCTTCACCCTGCTGTCTGTGTGGGGGGACCAATTCAGTTTGTCCGTGATGTGTACGCCGAGGAACTTAAAACGTACTACCCTCTCCACTACTGTTCCGTCGATGTGGATAAGGGGCCGCTCCCTCTGCTGTTTCCTGAAGTCCACGATCATCTCCTTTGTTTTGTTGACATTGAGTGAGTGTGAGGTTATTTTCCTGACACCACACTCTGAGGGCCCTCACCTCCTCCCTGTAGGCCATCACGTCGTTGTTGGTAATCAAGCCTACCACTGTAGTGTCATCTGAAAACTTGATGATTGAGTTGGAGGTGTGCATGGCCACCCAGTCATGGGTGAACAGGGAGTACAGGAGAGGGCTGAGAACGCACCCTTGTGGGGCCCCAGTGTTGAGGATCAGCGGGGTGGAGATGTTGTTTCCTACCCTCACCACCTGGGGACGGCCCGTCAGGAAGTCCAGGACCCAGTTGCACAGGGTGGGGTCGAGACCCAGGGTGTTAAATGCTAAGCTGTAGTCGATGAACAGCATTCTTACATAGGTATTCCTCTTGTCCAGATGGGTTAGGGCAGTGTGCAGTGTGATTGCGATTGCGTCATKTGTGSACCTATTGGGGCGGTAAGCAAATTGGAGTGGGTCTAGGGTGTCAGGTAGGGTGGAGGTGATATGGTCCTTGAATAGTCTCTCAAAGCACTTCATGATGATGGAAGTGAGTGCTACAGGGCGATAGTCATTTAGCTCAGTTACCTTAGCTTTCTTGYGAACAYGAACAATGGTGGCCCTCTTGAAGCATGTGGGAACAGCAGACTGGGATAAGGATTGATTGAATATGTACGTATACACACCAGCCAGCTGGTCTGCYCATGCTCTAAGGACGCGGCTAGGGATGCCGTCTGGGCCGGCAGCCTTGTGAGGGTTAACACGTTAAAATGTTTTACTCAAGTTGGCTAGAGTGAAGGAGAGCCCACAGGTTTTGGTAGCGAGCTGTGTCGGTGGCACTGCATTTTCCTCAAAGCGAGCAAAGAAGTTGTTTGGTTTGTCTGGGAGCAAGACATCGTGGTGCGCGACGGGGCTGGTTTTATTTTTGAGAGTCCGTGATTGACTGTAGACCCTGCCACATACCTCTCATGTCTGAGCCGTTGAATTGCGACTCTACTTTGTCTCTATACTGACGCTTAGCTTATTTGATTGCCTTGRGGAGGGAATAGCTACCCTGTTTGTATTCGGTCATGTTTCTGGTCCCCTTGCCCTGATTAAAAGCAGTGGTTCGCGCTTTCAGTTTTGCGCGAATGCTGCCATCAATCCACGGTTTCTGGTTGGGGAAGGTTTTAATTGTCGCTGTGGGTACAACATCACCGATGCACTTGCTAATAAACTCGCTCACCYAATCAGCGTATTCATCAATGTTATTGTCTGACGCTATGTGG
Source organism: Salvelinus sp. IW2-2015 (assembly GCF_002910315.2). Taxonomy (NCBI): domain Eukaryota; kingdom Metazoa; phylum Chordata; class Actinopteri; order Salmoniformes; family Salmonidae; genus Salvelinus; species Salvelinus sp. IW2-2015. The sequence continues at coordinate 30,283,194 of NC_036855.1, forward strand.
AACATATCCCAGTKCACGTGATCGAAGCAATTTTGAAGCGTGGAATCWGATTGGTCGGACCAGCGTTGAACAGACCTGAGCACGGGCGTTTCCTGTTTTCGTTTCTGTCTCTAGGCTGGGAGCAACAAAATGGAGGTATGGTCAGATTTTCTGAAAGGAGGGCGGGGGAGGGCTTTGTATGGAAGTTAMAATAACAATGATCCAGGGTTTTGCCAGCCTGAGTCGCACATTCGATATGCTGATAAAATTTAGGGAGCCTTGTTTTCAGATTAGCCTTGTTAAAATCCCCAYCTACAATAAATGCAGCCTCAGGATATGTGTTTTCCAGCTTACATAGAGTCCAATGAAYTTCTTTCAGGGCCGTCGATGTGTCTGCTTGAGGGGGGATATACACGACTGTGATTATAATCGAAGAGAATTCTCTTGGTAGATAATGTGGTCGGCATTTGATTTTAAGGAATTCTAGGTCAGTTGAACAAAAGGACTTGAGTTCCTGTATGTTGTTATGATCACACCATAAGGCATACACCCCCGCCCTTCTTCTTACCAGAGAGATGTTTGTTTCTGTCGGCGCGATGCGTGAAGAAACCAGGTGGCTGTACTGAATCTGATAACGTATCACGAGTGAGCCATGTTTCCATGAAACAAAGAACGTTACAATCTCTGATGTCTCTCTGGAAGGCAACCCTTGCTTGGATTTCGTCTACCTTGTTGTCAAGAGACTYGACATTGGCGAGTAGTATGCTCGGGAGCGGTGCGTGATGTGCCCGTCTACGGAGCCTGACAAGAAGACCGCTCCATCTTCCCCTTCTGCGGCGCCGTTGTTTTGGGTCGCCGGCTGGGATCCGATCCATTGTCCTGGGTGGTGGACCAAACAGAGGATCCGCTTCGGGAAAGTCGTATTCCTGGTCGTAATGTTGGTGAGTTGACGTTGCTCTTATATCCAATAGTTCCTCCCGGCTGTATGAAAAAAAACATACGATTTCCTGGGGTAACAGTGTAAGAAATAATACATAAAAAAACAAAATATTGCATAGTTTCCTAGGAACGCGAAGCGAGGCGGCCATCTCTGTCGGRGCRGGAAGTCCACATTTTGGGTCAGTCATAGTGCTCAGGTATTCTTCCAGTTAGCTCAGTTTTTTTGCTAATTCTTTCCAACGTGTCAAGTAATTATCTTTTTGTTCTCTCATGATTTGGTTGGATCTAATTGTGTTGCTGTTCTGGGGCTCTGTGGGGTCTGTTTGTGAACAGAGCCCCATGATCAGCTTGCTTAGGGGACACTTCTCTTGGTTAATCTCTCTGTCTGTGATGGCTTTGTTATGGATTGTTTGGGAATCGCTTCCTCTTAGGTTGAATTTAGGCTCTTTTGGGGATTTTGATAATTAGCAGGTATTGTACTAATTCTGCTCTGCATGCATTATTTGGTGTTTTACGTTGTACATGGAGGATGTTTTTGCAGAATTCTGCATGCAGAGTGTCAATTTGGTGTTGTCCCATTTTGTGAATTCTTGGTTGGTGAGCAGACCCCAGACCTCACAACCATAAAGGGCAATGGGTACTATAACTAATTAAAATATTTTTGCTAGATCCTAACTGGGATGTTGAATTTTACGTTTCTTTTGATGGCGTAGAAGGCCCTTCAGATCATTCACAGCTTTGTAGAAGTTACTTCTGAWGCTGACTTTTAGACTGAGGTATGTATATATTTTTTTGTGTGGTCAAGGGCAACGGTGTCTAGATGGAGTTTCTATTTGTGGTCCTGGCAACTGGACCTTTTCTGGAACATCATTATTTTTGTCTTACTGAGATTTACTGTCASGGCCCAGGTCTGACTTAATCTGTCCAGAAGATCTAGGTGCTGCTGTAGGCCCTCCTTTGTTTGGGACAGAAGCACCAGATCATCTGCAAACAGTAGACATTTGACTTCACATTCTAGTAGGGTGAGACAGACTGTTCTAGTGRCCTTGCCAATTRGTTGATATATATGCTGAAGAGGGTGCGGCTCAAGCTGCATCCCTGTCTCACCCCATGGCCTGGTGGAAAGAAATGTGTGTGTTTTTTTGACKAATTTTAACCACACACTTGTTGTTTGTGTACATGTATTTTATAACGTTGTATGTTTCCCCCCCAATACCGCTTTCCATCAATTTGTATAGCAGACCTTCATGCCAAAGTGAGTCAAAAGRTTTTTTGAAATCAACAAAGCATGAGAAGACTTTGCCTTTGCCTTTGTTTTGTTTTGTTTGTTTTTTTGTCAATTAGGGTGTGCAGGGTGAATACGTGGTCTGTTGTACGGTAATTTAGTTCAAATCCAATTTGACATTTGCTCAGTACATTGTTTTCACTGAGGAAATGTACAAGTTTGCTGTTAATGATAATGCAGAGCATTTTCACAAGGTTGCTGTTGACGCATATCCCACGCTAGTTATTGGGGTCAAATTTGTCTCCAATTTTGTGGATTGGGGTGATCAGTCCTTGGTTCCAAATATTGGGGAAGATGCCAAAGCTGAGGATGATGTTAAAGAGTTAATGTATAGTCCACAGGTGTCAAACTCATTCCACGGGGGGCCGAGTGTCTGCGGGTTTTCGCTCCTCCCTTGTACTTGATTGATGAATTAACATCACTAATTAGTTAGGAACTCCCCACACCTGGTTGTCTAGGGCTTTATTGAAAGGAAAAAACAAAAACCTGCAGACACTAGGCCCTCCGTGGAATGAGTTTGACACCCCTGGTATAGTCAGTTGGTTTTGTGGTATTTTGTCATTTAAATTAGGATTCCATCAACACCACTGGCCTTTTTGGGTTGGAGTGTTTGTATGTTGTCCTGTAGAATACAGTGAGTTTTGCTAGTGTTTAATAGCTCATTCTAAGATTTGTAATTGATCACGTATATGTTCTTGCTGTTTATTCTTTATTATGGAGACAAAAAGATTAGAGAAGTGGTTTATTCATATATCTTCATTTTGGATAGATAACTCTTTGTGTTAACTCTACGCCTTCACTGTTCCTTCTTTTTCCGTAGTGTATTTCTTTATTGTTTAAGTGATTGACCATAGTGAAGGCGTAGGCTTAGGTTTTCTGGGTCTGTTTTTTGTTGGATAGGTTTCTCCATTTCTTTCTTAGGTTTTTGCTTTCTTCATCAAACAATTTGTCATTGTTGTTCATTTTATTTGGCTGTCTGCTTGACAATTTTAGATTTGATAGGGAAGCTGAAAGGTAAATAAACTGTTTAGGCTCTCTACTGCCAAGTTAACACCTTCACTATTACAGTGAAATCTCTCTCTTTCTCTCTCTCTCTCTCTGTGTATCTGTCTCTGTCTCTGTGTCCCGCCTGCTCCCTTCCTGGAATTAGACCTCAGGGACACTTTAAGTCAGCCCACTCAGAGATAGCCAGCTACGGCTATTAATCTTCAGGACCCTGTGAGAACCACAGCGGTGTCTGTCGGAAACGCTGCTCTATGTAGGTGAATTGTATCAGGAACATTGTGTTGGTAGGATTAATAGAACATCATTAACATATCATATGTAATATCCTTCCATAGCCTCAGTCTTCCTCAGTGGCCTTGATTACCCTGCGTAGGCTTATGATCAGAACCACAACTGCAACAGTTCCATCCAATTGTCTTTTGAAATAGTTGTTACTTGCTGTTGTTTAAACTTTTACTTGGTACTCATCCCGGATCCGGGAGCACCCCCCACAGTAAAAAAGCTGACTAGCATAGCCTAGCATAGCGTCACAAGTAAATACAAGCATCTAAATATCATTAAATCACAAGTCCAAGACACCAGATGAAAGATACAGATCTTGTGAATCCAGCCATCATTTCTGATTTTTAAAATGTTTTACAGGGAAGACACAATATGTAAATCTATTAGCTAACCACGTTAGCAAAAGACACCACTTTTTACTCCACCAGTTTTTTACTCCATCAGTAGCTATCACTAATTCGACTAAATAAAGATATATATAGCCACTACCAAGAAACAAAACTTCATAGATGACAGTCTGATAACATATTTATGGTATAGGATATGTTTTTTTTAGAAAAATGTGCATTTTTCAGGTATAAATCACAGTTCTACATTGCAGCTGCAATCTGAAATAGCGTTGGAAGCAGCCGGAATAATTACAGAGACCGACGTCAATTACCAAAATACTCATCCTAAAACATATCTGAAAAATACACAGCCTACAGCAATTGAAAGACAAAGATCTTGTGAATCCAGACAATATTTCAGATTTTCTAAGTGTTTACAGGGAAGACACAATATGTAAATCTATTAGCTAACCACGATAGCAAAAGACACAACTTTTTTTCTCCACCATTTTTTTCCTGCATCAGTAGCTATCACTAATTCGACTAAATAAAGATATATATAGCCACTAACCAAGAAACAACTTCATAAGATGACAGTCTGATAACATATTTATGGTATAGGATATGTTTTTTTAGAAAAATGTGAATTTTTCAGGTATAAATCACAGTTCTACATTGCAGCTGCATCTGAAATAGCGTTGGAAGCAGCCGGAATAATTACAGAGACCGACGTCAATTACCAAAATACTCATCCTAAAACATTTCTGAAAAATACACAGCCTACAGCAATCGAAAGACACAGATCTTGTGAATCCAGACAATATTTCAGATTTTCTAAGTGTTTTACAGCGAAAACACAATATATCGTTATATTAGCATACCACATGAGCTAACATCACACCAGCATTAAATCAAGGCAAAAGGGGCGATAACGTTATCGCCACCAAAAATATATAAATTTTTTCACTAACCTTCTCAGAATTCTTCAGATGACAGTCCTGTAACATCATATTACACAATGCATATAGAGTTTGTTCGAAAATGTGCATATTTAGCATCACAAATCGTGGTAATGCAATGTAATCTGTCAAAACATGGCATGCATTCTGGCCGGCGCCATCTTGGAAAGGCACCTAAGTTTACGATTATTATCGATTAGATTGACTAAAAAAATACAGGTTGGACAGCTAATGAAAGATGCATTGGTTATTAATGCAACCGCTGATTTAGATGTAAGAAATTTACGTTACTAGACATACATTGTGAGTTACAGCCAGACTAGTGCCGCAAAAAATGGCTGACAACTGCGTTTACATTTTTCCACATAAATACGGAATAAAATCATAAATAACTCTTACTTTTGGACGAGCTCATCAGTATCTTGGGCAATGTGTCCTTTGTCCAAAAGAATCGTTGCTTTGTTGTAAAACGACCTCCTCAACTTCGGAACTAGCAGCTAACGATAGCTACACGGCACACACATGCCCAAATCCTCAAACGCAATACTAAGGAAATTCCGAAAAATAGCAATATACTCGCATAAACTGATATAAATCGGTTTCAAATAACTTCGTTATGATGTTTCTAACACCTATATCGAATTAAATCACAGACGGATATATCTTTGATCAATAACGAGAGCTTTTGAGCATGCGATTCTGATGTCCTCCCTTGCATCCTGGCGAGCGTCGAAAAGAAGGGTCATCTCACTCCATTCCCTTTTATAAACTCGGAGAAACACCTAGAGACACCATTCCACTTCTCATTGGTTACTGACATCCAGGGGAAGGCGGGTGCAGTTCATGTCAAGCCATAGGGCACACACAGAGTTTTAAACTGATCCGAGATCAGAGACTATTTTTCAGAGCTTCGCATGTCCTGTCATGAGTTTCGCTGTAGAAAGAGTTCTGGTTCACCCACAGACATAATTCAAACGGTTTTAGAAACTAGAGATTGTTTTCTATCCAATAGTAATAATAATATGCATATTGTACGAGCAAGAATTGAGTACGAGGCAGTTTAATTTGGAAATGTAAAAAAAAAAAAAATGCTAACAGCTCCCCCTATTGACAAAAGGTTATTGTTGAAACACATCACAACCTGCATCAAGTGACCGTCCCTCCTTTACCCCTGTAAGCTAACCCATCAACCACAAACTGTTCCACATTCCACATCCACAGGTGGATCTAAGGCAGTGGCGGTCAGTGCCGTTTTAAGATGAGGGAGGACTATTAATACTTTTTTGAAGCATGGCCTTATTTTGATTACAGCATGTTGGATGACTGTCATTCATTCATATTCCATTCAACCAGCTCAATGTAACATAGATAGGTTTAGGCTACTACATGGTACTTGAATTTCCCCTATACCCATCATGAGGTAGCTACAGTCAAGCCCATGAATTAAAGTTTACAATGTAGGTGCACAGGTCGAGAGAAAAATGTGAGTAGTCAAGGTGACAGATAGTGACACATTCAATACCGCCTTGCACACTCTTGCCTGCATCTAGCTGATCTGTGGTGTAATCCGTAGTCCAACAGTTGCAAACGAGAGTTTCTATTAGACAAATTCAGGTATGTTTATCCCCGTTTTGTAACGCTTGCTTCCGTTTAAGAAACCTTTTTCAACAGAATCGGCGGAATGATTACACCCCTGTTCACACGCAAACACAGTTCACTTTCATTGCAGTCACATACAAACAGCATGATCACTTTACTCATTGTATAATTTCTTCTCGCAGCTACACACTCTCCTCCTCTCACCTTTTCCCTTCCCTTGTGGACTTCAGTGCACAACACATTGGTTGTCTGTGACCAGGCAAAAAAACCTTTCTAAGCCAAACCTTCATATCATAACTGCTAACCTCTACACACAGCCTACATCGTTATCACCGTAATAGCTAACGTCATAGTCAACATAGCTAATAGAAAGTGTTAGTAAACCCGCTACATTCATGCAGTACAGTGTAAAGTCAGCAAGCAGTTTAGCAGTTACACCGGCAAGCCCCATTGGCAATAAATTAATAAAACCAAAAGCTTACTTTGACTTGGAAGAGTTCCAGTGTTGCATAGCCATAGCCTGCTAGCTAACATAGCATCCCTCTCTGTTTGAGCTGGGTGTTTGAGTAGGCTAAACTAGCTAGCTCCATTCGCTAGCTAAATAAGTGAAAGTGYAAAAAATGCAAGGAAATATAGCTAACTCTCTCTCTCTTGCTTCTACATTTTTTAATAAATTAATTTAAAACTGTTCAACTATTGTTTTTCTCTCTCTTTGACTCAACTACTCACCACATTTTATGCACTGCAGTGCTAGCTAGCTGTATCTTATGGTTTCAGTACTAGATTCATTACCAGATCCTTTGATTGAGTGGATAACATGTCAGTTCATGCTGCAAGAGCTCTGATAGGTTGGAGGACGTCCTCTGGAAGTTTTCATAATTACTGTGTAAGTCTACGGAAGGGGGTGAGAACCATGAGCCTCCTAGGTTTTGTATTGAAGTCAATGTACCGAAAGGAGGACGGAAACAAGCTGTCCTCTGGCTAAACCACGGTGCTACCCTAGTTCTGTTGAGGCTACTGTAGACATTCATTGCAAAACAGTGTGTTTTAATTAATTATTTGGTGATGTGAATATATTTAGTATAGTTTTATGTTTCACTATTTAAATTTTTATGACTTTTCACCAAGGGGGATGGTTCTCCCTTTCCTCCTCTGAGGAGCCTCCACTGATGTAAGGAGCAGACTCCTGAGCGGTGCAAGATTTTTGGGGGGCTCGTTGGTTTGTACGGTCAGTCGGTTGGTGTGTTTATCCTGAAGCAGATTTATCGGTAGTTCCGCAGTAGCCGGGTCGGCTGGCAGAGCATGAGAAAGCAAGCGCCCGGCAGGCCCCCACACCATCTCAGCCAGACAGTTACACTCTGTGGGAAACAGGAAAGGCCAATATTATTCCTGCTACCACACAGGGATGCTCTAACACGACTCTGCTTCGGAGTGATGGATCGAGACGGGGGCGTCACGTTGTGTAAGTGTCTCATTCACACCACGGTTCAGTGGCAACCATGACAGAGAAGAGCCGCTAGGGCACATCAAAGCCCCCCACAATGCCTTCTGGGAAATGGTGGCATGCAGGGGCCACGGCCCGCTACGGTACGCATTGTAAACGCTGCATGCTTCCTAAATGACATTACCTGGCACTATAAAACAAACACACACTGCCCTGCCACGCTTTGAATTGAGGGGCTTTGTTTGAGCCGGCAACCCCAGGGTGGCCATGGTCCAGGAAGAGTAGGAGAGGGTGACCCAGCCCCCCCCACCCCTCCTTCACCCCTGAGCTGAGTGACTGAGCCACTGTGCGATGCCAGTGACCCACAGCCTGTTTTCTGCCTTAAATCGTTTCTCACCCCCTTCACCCCCCTCACCGCCCTCCTCCTCAGGAGAAAGAAAAATCATCCAGAGCCCCTTGAAATGGGTCTGGGACAGGGTGAGCCAGGGCTAGGGCTGGGTAACTCCCTGCAGCCTGCCTGGTTAGAGGAGGCATCATTTCTCATGCAGCAGAGAGTGAGAGAGTGGAACAGGTCAGACCTAGCTCAGCCTGACCCATAGAGAACCACTCAGTGGACTAGAGAGTCTCTGTATAACTATTACGTGTATCTAACGTTGGAAAATAAACTGTGTGTAAGGCGAACGCTGACGGAGTGGCTGACGATATGAAAGGCTGGGATAATTAATGGTGGCCACGGACAATGAAATGAAAAATAAGTGGTTATTAATCATGAGGAGAAAAATAAAATGGATACTGTGTGTGCGTGTGTGTGTGTACGTGCATGTATGTGTGTCTGCTGCTCTGCATATTTGTCTGCATCGATGTCTTTGTGTGCGTATGGGTGTCTGCATTTGTCCGACTGTGTATGTATGGGGTGTGTAAGTGTACATATACGAGTCTGGCTAACATTTACAGCGGCTCAATGTGTATCTATCATTTCCTCTGCGCTTACTTGCCACTTCAGTCGCTGTACACCCAGTGTAAACAACATTTATCATGACATGCAAATTAGTGTCTTTACCTCCAGCCCCAACAAAGAGGACCATTGAAGGCAGCCTGGGCATTTACAACCATGTTGAATTTGATACTCCAGATTATAGGCTTATTCCAGATATTGTGTAGTGGTTTTCTGTCACTCACACTCAGTAAACGCTCCCCGTTACAAATAGCTTGGGCATCCTGGACCCATCATTAAGGTTATGACCAATATGCACTCCTATAAACTGACAGGCCCAGCCGCCCGGCTGCAGCAGAAACGATTTATCTCTCTCTCTTTATCTCTCTGTCACTCTCTCTCTGCACCCCCCCCCCCCTCTCACCCTTTCTCCTCACTATCCCTCCCTCTCTCTCCATTTCTCTCTCTCACTACCTCCCCCTCCTCTTTCACTCTCTCTCCACCCCCGTCTCTCTCCCTTTCTCTCTCTCACTACCCCCTTCCTCTCTCCCTTTCTCTCTCTCACTACCCCTTCCTCTCTCCCTTTCTCTCTCACTACCCTTCCTCTCTCCTTCTCTTCTCTCACTACCCCTTCCTCTCTCCTTTCTCTCTCTCACTACCCCTTCCTCTCTCCCTTTCTCTCTCTCACTACCCCCTTCCTCTCTCCCTTTCTCTCTCTCACTACCCCTTCCTCTCTCCCTTTCTCTCTCTCACTACCCCTTCCTCTCTCCCTTTCTCTCTCTCACTCCCCCTTCCTCTCTCCCGTTCTCTTCTCCCTAACCCCCTCTCTCTACCTTTCTCTCTCTCTCACTACCCCCCCCCCCTCTCTCTCTGGGAGGTGGTATGTGTCTGTGTGTGCTGCTGATTGTAGTAATTTTGCGGTGGGAGGCTGAGAGGCACCTCTGGGTACAGTACATCCGCCCTGGCCCGCCGCTTCACTTGTGGCTGTGAAATATGACAAGAGGCCCCCAGTGGGAGAGCAAAGATCTATGTGGCACTAATAAGCACTATCTCTCAAGGAAATCACACCCACAGACAGACCCAACACAGCATGTCCTCTATAGCAGCCAAGCTGGCTGAGCAAAACCACCGTCTCCCAAAAGCCTTTTGACTCTCTCTTTCTCTCTCTCTCTCTCCAGCAATGTGGGTTAAGACATGTTCTCTGTGCTGCTTCAAGTGCGGCAGGCTTTGGGTTTGACATGAGCTGCCTTCTATTAAGACATGTCCGTGACAAGGCAACAATACCGTCAGGTCTGTGCCAATAAACGTCAGCTTTTTCACACAAAAGAGGCAGAAAGCCACAATAAGACATGGATCTTACCTTCTCTGGCGGGGCGGGCTGTATGTGTTGTGGTGTTGGTGTGTGTGTTCACCTGCGACAGGGCCTGTTGTCAAGGAGTAAGGAGGGATGAGCTCATGAATGCTGGGCCAGGGACAGATTGAGGAGCATGTTTAATACAGAGACAAACTGGTGTGGCCTGTCTCAAATCCTGGCTTTATCCTACCCTTTGACTGGGAAAGTCAAGACCTCTGCTCGATGGGAGAGAGTGAGGCAAAAAGAGAGAATGACAGAGGAGAGAGAAAGGGGAAAGAGATGGAGAGAGAACGCAAGAGAGAGGATCCAGATGGGGCCCTTTGAACAAGTATTGAATGAGAGACTCATTAAGACCACTCTGCCTTGTAACGACAGGGGGGAATGAGGGAACATACAAACTACAGGTGCGCCCCCCTCTCGCCGCACACACACTAACATGCTAACCACACCGCCTGCATTGCGTGCGTGAGCATCGCAAAATACATTTGACACACGTTAGTCAATAAATTCATCCCAACTGCAACTCGCGTCTGGTGTGGATAGACAAGATCAACATGCGCAAGATGGTGCATGCGGACGCATGGATGTGCCCGGTAAGAAAGTGTGACATCCAACACATACACAGACACACACGTCTACATTGAACAAAAATATAAACGCAACATGTGTAAAGTGTTGTTTCCATGTTTCATGAGCTGAAATAAAAGATCACAGACATTTTCCATATGCACAAAAAGCTTATTTCTCTAAAATGTAGTGAACAAATGCTTACATCCTTGTTAGTGAGCATTTCTCCTTTGCCAAGATAATCCATCCACCTGACAGATGTGGCATATCAAGAAGCTGATTAAACAGCATGATCATTGCACAGGTGCACCTTGTGCCTGGGACAATAAAAGGCCACTCTAAAATGTGCAATTTTGTCACACAACACAATGCCACAAATGTCTCAAGTTTTGAGGGAGCGTGCAATTGGCATGCTGACTGCATGAATGTCCACCAGAGCTGTTGCCAGAGAATTGAATGTTCATTTCTCTACCATAAGCCACCTCCAACGTCGTTTTAAGGAATTCAGCAGTACGTCCAACCGGCTTCACAACCGACTGGTATTCTGATCCACGCCCCTACTTTCTTTTGAAAGGTATGTATGACCAAAAAATGCATATCTGTATTCCCAGTCATGTGAAATCCATAGATTAGGGCCAAGTTTATTTATTTAAATTGACTGATTTCCTTTTATGAACTGTAACCTAGTAAAACCTTTGAAATTGTTGTATGTTGCGTTTTATATTTTTGTATAGAGTGTAGATTAATCTTCTTGGCGGCATGGGCAGCTGCAGCCATTTCCCAGCAAGCCCATGCGATGTGAGGTGGGTTTATTCATATCTCCATGGGTTTAGTGGTCTTTATGAGGGCAGATCCTCTGTGTGTGCCTCCCTGCCCTGGCACAGCTGACACGGCAATAAACACGCCTTGCAGCCACCATGTAGACAGTGCCACATAGTGAGGGGATTAGGGGAGTGAAAGTCTCACAGACACACACTTACCACACACACACACACACACACACACACACACACACACACACACACACACACACACACACACACACATATATTCAGGAACACACACAGATACACTAACTTAAAAGTGTGAAAATCCATTGAAGATGATGAAATCAGGGAAATATGTTTCCATGACTACTAATAACTCTGTCTCTCTCTCCTTCTCTCCCCTGTTGCTGATTTATGGTTTTATAGTGTTTTGTCAGCAGAGAATTCCACAGGAAACCGTTGTGATTAAGAAATATAGATGTTGAATACATCTATTTACTTTCCCAAAAAGTATCATTAGTGAGGTTCTGGTTGTTTCATTTGTCTCTGACTGGGAGTTTGGCATGGAACACATATGCAGGCCCTGGGCCTATCCTATGATCCCTTATGCAGTGCCCCAAATGGGACCCTATTCCCTATATAATGCACAAAAGTAGTGCACTGTAAAAGGAATAGGGTGCCATTTGGGACGCCCCCTTAGTGTGATGACTTCATTAGGACTTCATTTGCCTCTCTGTAAACACACTGGTCTCCGTGAGATATGAACTCATAATGATACAACCTGGCCTCATTGATCTCATACAAGTGTTCTGAAGCACACTGAACGAAACGAGCAAAAAATAAATCAACGAGCATCAATAAAGGTGTTAGTGATTGGAGGAAAGCCTTTGAGGTTAAATGCTGCTGTATAGAGCTACGAAACCAGAACTGATGCGGGGAAAAAACCGGAATAAGAGAGTTTAAAGTGTGCAGTTCACTCCATACTGAGCCTACTGTGAGATTTAATGTGAGAGAGGGGAGTGTGTGAGTTTTGAGGGGTTCGACGTTGATCAGTGAATGTAATGGGGCTCTAATGTCCACTGCTCTGCTCCCAGTGTGCGGTGGGTCAGGGAGAGTTTGATATATGCTCCTGGTTCTGTGTGTGTGTGTGTGTGTGTGTGCAGTGATTCATGAGTAGGCCTCTCTCCCTGGCTGCAATGTTGAGCACTCGGCCCCGGCCTGTCAACCACACTAGGCCTCACAATAAATGAGTGATCATTTGAAGTGACATTAGTGAGCCTGCACGTTGTCGCTGTGTGTAAGTTCATGCGTGTGTTAGGCCTGCCTGGTTTAGAGAGAGTGATTTACGAAGCGCCTGTAGCACATCATTTATCCAGCGTTTAGAGGACAGTTTGCTAATACCCTGCGAGTCCTCCAGGTTTTCACTACGAAATGAGCCAATGTCAGTTATTTCATCCAATCAAAATCTGAAGTCAGTGTGTTCCATAAACAGGACTATGATGTTTGCCAAGGTTTTTATGCAAATATTATTCAAAGCAGTATTAATCTCTTGACACAATTAATAAAATCTCTTTTCCAGGCTGTGCTGCTGACATGCCTGGGGGAGATATCTATGCTTGATCATTTAGTAAGTAACTTTACAGCATGTTCTCTTTGTGTACTAAAATCACCTCCCTGTTTTCCCCTCAGTTAATGAAAAGAGAGAGCGCTTGTCGACGCTTGCTCAAACACGCAGAATTTCAATAAAAGGAAGAGTCAATTAAAAACTGGTTTCCTGGAGAAATCCCACAGAGATGTTACAGAGTACCACCTACTGTGGGCGTGTCTGTGTCAGGTATGTCAACCACATCACCTGGGAGAAGGAGGAGGAAGAATGAATCATGTGTAGTCTAACCTCTTTATGAGAATACTAACCTGGTACCAGATCTGTTTGTGCTGTCTTGTCAAAACACATCGGGGACCAGGCTAAGGGAATACTGGTTGCCATTAAGACTGGTGGTCCTGCCTGCCCTGTTGGCCCTACTGGCTTTAGTTTGTCAGTCCCAGTTCCAACAGTTCTCAGTCAAGGGGGAACGTGTCCTGTGAGGCCCCAAAGGATGCTGGGTAGGATTAGTCGGAGAGGGGTCGGGTGTCCGTTGACGCCGACCCCCTGCTCTCCTGGAGGGAAAGGGAAAGCCACACTGTGGTGTGTTTCAGAGCACTGTGTCTCTCAGGTGCCTGACCAGCCCTGGTAACTTCTCAAAGGCGTCCTTCTTTCCCCTCCAACTCTGGGAGTGGAGTCGGGAGCCAACCCCCAACATTAATGCAAAGACAATCCCTAATTGCAGGATCACATTACAAGCAAATTCTTCTAAGGCCCATTAACAATTGTACTTAATTACAAGGTATAGGAGGGGGGAGGGAGAGAGATCTTAGGTTACATCTCACACACATACACACAATAGGTGGTAGACCTCCCAGTCCCAGGCTAAAGCTTTCATTCATTGCTGTCTTTGTGCGGTGGGGATTTGGTTGAATTAAACAGAGGATCAGAAGAGAGACTCGCACATTGTCAGTGTCACAGGCAGCTATTCCAATATTACACTAAGTCTATAGTGTGAAGTTGTCAAGAAGACATCTGTATATTCCAATTATAATTTGACAGCTGAATGCGCATCATTCTAAAAATAAAGACAGTGCTACAAAGTAACCAGGCATGAGCTCTAAGTCCCTTATAAACTATCATAATACCCAGGCAGATGTTTCCATTGACAATGGGATGTTCAATTAGTGACACATCCATGGTTTACACTTGTTTTTATCCTGAAATCAAGACCAGGATATAGGTTAGTCACGTCATCTTTCTCAATGCTGTCGAGACAGATTGACAGGTTACATATACTGCCAATGCCCCATAACTGTTTCCATTCACCAACAAGCCCCAGCAGAGACATGAGCTGAATCCCAAATGGCACCCTATTCCTTATATAGTGCACCACTTTTGACCAGAGCCCTATTGGTCACAAAGTAGTGCACTAGATAGGGAATAGGGTGCCATTTGGGACACAGCCATGCACTGAAATGTACTTGAGCTGCTGCTGCTAGATTCATTTGATCGCCGTCTATTTATGCTGAAGAGGCATCCATTGTGTGCCTTCAGTTTCCTGGGCTTGTGCTATGCTCCCTATACCCAGAGCCGCCTCTTCCTACAGGTGACTACACACCGTGTTTTCTAACTCTACTGTTGAGAGTTAGAAAAGTAGAATACACAAGGTGCCATTTCGAAATTTGGTGGTGCATTAGATTTATTGTTCTATTGCTAGGTAAGTTAGCCTAGCCAGCTATCCAACCCTTGTAGTGTAGGCCTAATCGTCACCAAATGACAGAGCAGGCACGCAGGGCCTGTTCTCCGTGGCTCTGACCTCCAGGGGGCCCACATTGATTTTGTTAGTCACTCTCATACATATATCATATGAGCATGGCATAAGTCATGGCAAACTGTATAAAATTGCAGGAAATTAGATTTAAAACTGCTACATTTTCTTTGCATCATGGCAAAATGTAAGGAATTGCAGAAAATGTGCTTTAAAACGGCAACACTTTCTCTTCACCCCATGGCAAAATGTGTAGAACTGAAGAAATGAACTTTGACACTGCAAAATAAATGATCCACTGCCAAGAGGGGAGTTTTGCCCTTCAGTGGGGTATGCCTACTAGCTGCTCCCTGTTGGATCGGTTCTTTAGAGCCTGCCTTTGTCCTGACTCCCGTGCCCTCCAAGCTGTCCAAACACACAGCACCTGAGAGAGGATTATGGGAGTCTGGTGGCTGGGAGGAGCACTCCCGCCCTGTGTGCAAGGAGGAGAGGAGAGAAGGGGACACGTAGAGGAGGGGAGGAGGTGTGGAGGCGGTTCCCGCGCCCATCAGACCCAGTTCCCTAAGCCTGCCTTATTGAATTGTCTGTTGCCTTTATGAAGAGGGGCCAACAGGTGTCAGTCTCAGCAGGGTAAGGTGGTAGACTTAGAATGTCCACTTTGACCCCAGCAGTAACTTGGACAGCTGTGGTGGTGGCGGTAGGAAAAATGGGTGAGGTAGGGGGTGATATAATGCATCCACATTAAATGTAAAATGAAATTTAACAGAATGAAAGGTTTTGCATATATTCCTTGGTAAAGAAATTGAATGTGCTCATGTATAGATCCAAGCCATGATTTTTATTCCAGTGGGTTCAAATTATGTTAGTCAAAATGATACCTGTCACTTTGTGTAGGGTGTCATATGAGTACTGTAGTTAGAGAGCAAAATAGCTGCAGTGTGAGAAACAATGAATCAAGGAAGTGTTTGTTTGAAAACTTTGAAATGAAATAGTTGTTTCCTTTGATTATCTGCCTGGAAAACAAAGTTCGCTGAACTACTATCACAAAATAACTTAATATCATCAGCAAGGAAGGGCAGATTCTTCCTTTGTTGATTGACTCCACTGCATTTACTATGGGATTATGATTTATCTTCTTGTGGATACACATCTGTTCAGGAAGGACAGGTGATTGTTAGAAGCAACAACTACTACTGTACCTTTTATTATCTAGGCTTGATGTGTGCTGCTTTTTGAATTGAAAACCATAGGCCTATTTTCACAGGAACCTCCAAACCATACCAGGTCTGGTGATGAGATCAGACTGCTCTCCCTGACCGTAGCTGACACCAAGTCATTCTCAGTGATACTCAAGGTCAATCCAGCCACCCCGGAGGCGGCGTCACGTGCCTAGATGTGTTTATTAAGGCTCCCTTGGTAACAGCAAAGCAAATTGCTGGCTCTGGGTTTGTTGCTTTTGGCTCCATTTGGCTCTCTCCCTCTCTCCATCTCTCTTGCCCCATCTTCTTCAACCCCCCTCTCTCTCCTGCCCTGTCTCTATTCCAGCTGCAAACGGGACCAGGGAAACCCCAAGTCAGACAGCCAGTCAACCAGTCAGTCAGTCAGCTCTATAGAGGGCCCTGCTAATCAGAACCCTGCAACAATGATGTTATCCTGGCCAGGCTGAAGTCCCAACGACTCAACCCCAATGACATGATGTAGCGAACTCAACTCAGCGAACCGCATTAATGCATTATATTGTAATATATAGTATGCGTTGTTTAATGTTCATCCGTGGATTATATTTCACACAATGATACAGATGAGGTTAGACATGGTGTATGAAAAAGAATGACATTTATATAGTGTAATGTATACTGAAACAGGTGTTAAAATGAATCTGCCATGTCTATAAACCATTTGATATCCACAGCCAAGATCAGACCAGAAATTGGATCAGTCATTCTGATATATCACCCTCTTTACCTTGAGAGAATCCCTAGTGTGTGGTTCTGTGCTGTGTATTTAAGTTAAATATGTTTATTCTTGTTAACATTCTCAATGGTCCAGAACAAAAGTTCTGACTAGTCGCTGCATGTGTTGAAGAGCGTGAGACATTTGTTTGCCCAGCATTAAAATGGTTTCCATTGTAATGATCTGCGTGGRTCTGTTCTTTCAAATGTTGTACTAACTGGGGAATGTTTAAGGCAGCAGAGCATTTGTGATGTGTGAAATAGACAGATGACTCTAAATCTGATGATTAGTTGAGTAAACTCAGAGATGTGTCACTTGTGCACAGACGAGGGTTGAAATCCAGCAGGAATTCTGGCTGTGAATGTGTCATACCTGAATGCATTCTGACACACAACAAGAGATTAGTTGTTGACTTCCCAGCAGTTCTTTACACTTCCAACAGTCCAACACATACCCGCGGCTTATGAGGCGATAGTTTTGAGACATAAACAATAGTACAAGAGTTTTGGAAGAGTTTAGAGAATTGTTATCGCGTATCATACCAGCTTCTCAGGATAGACTGGTTATGTCATGTCGACTGGTACTGCAAATGTAGATAACTTATGAACCCAGAATGGAGGACCTTGTTTTCATTGAGGTGGTGTAGTAGTGTGTCTTATTCTAAACCACCCAAAGATATGACTGAGGTATTGAATACACTTCCATATCTGAAGTAATTACAAGATACAGTGGAATGTCTTCTGGCAGACACTTCAACGTATGATTGGCCTCCCTCACCATTCAGACACCTGTCTGAGTGATAACAGCAAAGCCAATTTGTTTGCCGCTTGATGAGGCTGTAAAGTAAACGACACTGGGAGAAAGTGTAACAGCGAGTAATTTATCCTCTCTCTCTTTCTCTCTCACTCCCCCCCTTCACTCTCTCTCACTCTCTCTCACTCTCTCAGTATGAAAAGTAATGCAGTATGAAAGTAATGTAGTCAAGATAGATTACGTGTCTCCTTAAAATGTTAGTGTCTTGCCAACTGGTGTAAAAATATGGGGAGAAAAAGTCCTGATAATAAAAAGCTTTGTAAAGACATCGATATGACGTTAAATATCATCCCCCTAAGAACAAAAACTTTGGACTGTGAATGTTATTTTATAGCGATGACAAATTGCAGGTATCTCTTGTGGCTTTCTGTGAGCTTTCAGGGCGGCTTGCCAACGGGCTCGTTGCGAGCTGTGTATGACTGACTGCTACACCTGACCGTGCACAATCCTCTGTGACTCCCAATCATCAGTATGTCCCAGAGCTGACGGTGGCCCTCCAATGAGCATGGACTTACTATTAGCATGGCCCCCCAACTCTGTCTAATGAGGTAGCCTATCCAGTGAGCATATTCCACCCCCTTATCATGTCCCTTCTGAGTATGTAACAAACTTGAACCTGTCGCCTGCTGGTAGCCCCTGTCATCCTCATGCTATACATAACGTCAGAGTTCGGGGCCTCCACTTCACAGCGCTGTATGGGTTTGACTGACAGCCGTTATAAACTTGAGCACCGAGTGCGACAAGAAGCTGCCTCCATCCCTCCCGCTAAGTGGGCTACTTTTGCTCATTTGTTGTTGTTTGCGTGAGGGAAATGCTGTAAATTGAGAAGTGTCAATGGGTTATGAAAGATAAGACGTTGAGGATTGAAAATCTACACGGCTTTGATGCCGTACAAGCAAACCACACACACGAGTCCAAATGTGCGCTTCACATTTCCATATTTGAAAACTCGTATCATTTACAGTATCAACATTTATGATCGATATGTTTGATTCACAGTTACAAGAATAACATGCAATATACCCTGGCTTGGCCTGAACAGGATGAGCCTGTTTGTCTTATTGTGATGAAAATTATTCCGTGGAACACGCACTTGAATACACTCATGACTCCATTCTATGCGCACCAAAATTACAGTCTATGTGCCTTGTGAAAGCCTAACCCTGTAAGATCATATTTTATAACTTAGCTAACCATGTTGGCAATAGAATACGCTTTCAAATGATACTCACCTAACCCAGATTGTGATTTATAATGGAGCGTTTTTGGATTGCGTAAGCAACAACACTAATTGTGTGATGGTGGGGACACAGGGTTGTTCCAAACACAAAACTACAAGATTGCTTGCTTCAGTTCCTCAACGGCAAAGCCAGYAGAGCTAAAAACAAAAAAGCGCCTTACAGTTGAGGGCTCTTTCCTTGAGTCATAAAACTGCGGCCAGTTAGCCACCTGTTAAACCTCTCACTCACCCTTGTAATTGTTTTCTCTTATCTTCTACCCGCTCCAACGTGTCAATTCATATTTTTATTATGTTACTGAATGTATCTAGAGTATCTTCAGATTTCATTTTGAGATGAAGGAACTAACTGTAAGTTGCTCTGGATAAGAGCGTCTGCTAAATGACTCAAATGTCATGTAAATGTAAAAATGTTATTGACAAATGCTGTGAAGATCTACAGTAAATGTAAAATGTACACAAAGTCAACAGCCTACTGTTTGGATTCAGTCTTCTGTCAGATGAACTGTTGTGTCCTCACCTTTGGTCTGATCATTTCTCCATGATCTCCAAACGGTTCTCTTTCAATTGCTGCTATGGTCATGCGTATGCTTGTTATGGTTCTTGTGTAAGAAACATTTCACTTTGGCCCTACCCATGTAGGCCAATTCCCACTAGTGTAAGGGGTTAAAAACCTCTGGGGTCAATACCCATCTGAGAGTATTATAATTAAGTGATAATGCCCACAAGCAAGTGTTTGGAGGATATCTTGGTACGGGTGTTGTTAGGCCCGAGACGAAGTCGAGAAACACCAGCTTGGGAAATGATCAGACCAAAGGTGAGGACACAACAGTTCACATGACAGAAGACTGAATSCAAACAGTAGGCWAATGATTTTATGTGCATTTTACATTGTTTTCTTCCTAAATAGTTCTACTATACAACTCACAGTTAGGCTTTGAAAGCACAATACATCTGCTGTGGTGTAGGCCTACGTTTGTGTCTCCTTGTGTGAAATTGCAGTTTTGAAACTCTTACGATAAACACACCTGTAACGATGTGCGCTGAGAGTCGGGAAGCAAGTTCAGGAAGTGAGTGTTTAAYTAAAATAAACGGTACAGAATACAAAACAAGATACACTAACAGCACACAGACATGAAACAGAAACAATGACGCCTGGGGAAGGAACCAACGGGTGGGACATATACAGTTGAAGTCGGAAGTTTACATACACTTAGGTTGGAGTCATTAAAACTKGTTTTTCAACCACTCCACAAATTTCTTGTTAACAAACTATAGTTTTGGCAAGTCGGTTAGGACATCTACTTTGTGCATGACACAAGTAATTTTTCCAACAATTGTTTACAGACATATTATTTCATTTATAATTCACTGTATCACAATTCCAGTGGGTCAGAAGTTTACATACACTAAGTTGACTGTGCCTTTAAACAGCTTGGAAAATTCCAGAAAATTATGTCAGGGCTTTAGAAGCTTCTGATAGGCTAATTGACATCATTTGAGTCAATTGGAGGTGTACCTGTGGATGTATTTCAAGGCTTACCTTCAAACCCAGTGCCTCTTTGCTTGACATCATTGGAAAATCAAAAGATCTCAGCCAAGACTTCAGAATTTGTTTTGTAGACCTCCACAAGTCTGGTTCATCCTTGGGAGGAATTTCCAAATGCCTGAAGGTACCACGTTCATCTGTACAAACAATAGTACGCAAGTATAAAGACCATGGAACCACGCAGCCGTCATACCGCTCAGGAAGGAGACGTGTTCTTTGGTGCGAAAAGTGCAAATCAATCCCAGAACAACAGCAAAGGACCTTGTGAAGATGCTGGAGGAAACAGGTACAAAAGTATCTATATCCACAGTAAAATAAGTCCAATATCGACATACCCTGAAAGGCCGCTCAGCAAGGAAGAAGCCACTGCTCCAAAACCGGCATAAAAAAGCCAGACTACGGTTTGGGATTGTACTTTTCGGACTTTTTGGAGAAATGTCCTCAAGTCTGATGAAACAAAAATAGAACTGTTTGGCCATAATGACCATTGTTATGTTTGGAGGAAAAAGGGGGAGCCTTGCAAGCCGAAGAACACCATCCCAACCGTGAAGCACGGGGGTGGCAGCATCATGTTGTGGAGGTGCTTTGCTGCAGGAGGGACTGGTGTATTTCACAAAATAGACCACATCATGAGAAAGGAAATGTGGATATGTTATGTGGATATATTGAAGCAACATCTCAAGACATCAGTCAGGAAGTTAAAGCTTGGTCGCAAWTGGTTCTTCCAAATGGACAATGACCCCAAGCATACTTCCAAAGTTGTGGCAAAATGGCTTAAGGACAACAAAGTCAAGGTATTGGAGTGGCCATCACAAAGCCCTGACCTCAATCCTATAGAAAATGTGTGGGCAGAACTGAAAAAGCACGTGCGAGCAAGGAGGCCTACCAACCTGACTCAGTTGCATCAGCTCTGTCAGGAGGAATGGGCCAAAATTCACCCAACTTATTGTGGAAGGCTACCCAAATCGTTTGACCCAAGTTAAACAATTTAAAGGCAATGCTACCAAATACTAATTGAGGGTATGTAAACTTCTGACCCACTGGGAATTTGATGAAATAAAAGCTGAAATAAATAATTCTCTCTACTAGTATTCTGACATTTCACATTCTTAAAATGAAGTGGTGATCCTAACTGACCTAAGACAGGTAAGTTTTACTAGGATTAAATGTCAGGAATTGTGAAAAACAGAGTTTAAATGTATTTGGCTAAGGTGTARGTAAACTTCCGACCTCAACTGTATAGGGAAGGTAATCAGGGAAGTGAAGGAGTCCAGGTGAGTCTGATGACGCGCAGGTGCGCGTAACGATGGTGACAGGTGTGCGCCATAACAAGCAGCCTGGTGACCTAGAGGCCGGAGAGGGAGCACACGTGACAACACCGGTCACGAACAACATCTGAATTGATCTCCACTTGGCATAAATGTGCTAATTTCCCATTAATGTATCCTAATAAATAATAATAATAATAAACCCTATTTTAAAGCAGCTTTGTGTTCAATATGGAACGAGGAGGATAAGACAGCAAGAAATGAACCCTAGTTTACTGATTAAGCAAGAACTCTTCAAACAAACACAATAGCTACTGTGGGAGTAACGCTTCCTTTCTCTTCATTTGACTTTAAACTCCCTCATTTGGAACAAAACCCAGATCCCTCTTATCTTACCCTGTTCTGGCTCGCCGTTCAAAATAATTTGCTAAGAGCAGGTGGATATGTACTCAGACCTGGGTTCAAATACTACTTGTTTTCTTCCAAATATCTTAACTGCACTTGATTGAGCTTGCCTGACGCAATGGAACCAATGAAATAGTCCCA
The DNA here is from genome assembly GCF_002910315.2 of Salvelinus sp. IW2-2015. Lineage (NCBI taxonomy): Eukaryota > Metazoa > Chordata > Actinopteri > Salmoniformes > Salmonidae > Salvelinus > Salvelinus sp. IW2-2015. The sequence continues at coordinate 30,305,356 of NC_036855.1, forward strand.
GAAGCGCAAACCCCACCCATCTAGGCTCAATCAAACGCTCTCAAAAAGAAAACACATGTTATTTGAACCCAGGTGTAATGTAACAGTGTAATCCACAGCAGGGCTCACCAGCACAGAGATCTCCTCACACTGTTTAGCTTTTCTGAGAAGCGCCTAACTAAGAATGAAGCTTGAGAGACGTCTTGAGGCCAGCTGTGAGTAATGTGTACAGCAGAGATGTTCAGTCTGCTACTCATGCTAATTGCCTGTAGGGCCTCAGCTTCACGCTGCCATCAATAGACCACCCATGGAGAGGCCGCTGCTTTTATCTTGATTTCAAGCGTATAATTACGTTGTTGGCTTACGTCTGTGTTATCTGTGTAGGTCTATTGATACTGCTAAAACATAAATGCTGTAATTACATTTAATATGGATTTTGATGTAACTCAATTGATGTCGTTTACTTAATTGAGCGTACCATACGCTGGCATATCTGTRAGTTTGAGACAATGACTTATTGAGAGCTGGATTGGTTGTGCTATATGTTCCTCTCAACATMACCTTTTTGGATATTTGATACAGAACACTTTGTTATTTCTGGTCTTGGCAGTTAGTTGCTCTGCAGGTGGAGAGAGAGTTTGGAGAAACGCATGAGCTGGAATGGTTGGCAGCAGGGTATATTTTGATGCTCAGTGCTGCACAGGCAGACCTCTCTCTCTTTCCTATAACAAAATCCTCTTTGGCGACGCACTCGGAGAGTCTCTCCTCTCTGCCAACGCCTGCTGTGAGGGGTCTGAGCTAAACCAACAACTGTGCTGCATGATGAAAGGGTGAGCAGTAGGGGTCTCGCAATGAACTCTGGGTCATCCCACTGCCATGATGACTCTAATCCCCGCTTCCCCTTTCACTACCACATACACTACAGTACAGTGAAATACCTTTCACTACCACATACACTACAGTGCAGTGATATACCTTTCACTACCACATACACTACAGTACAGTGAAATACCTTTCACTACACATACACTACAGTGCAGTGATATACCTTTCACTACCACATACACTACAGTACAGTGAAATACCTTTCACTACCACATACACTACAGTGCAGTGATATACCTTTCACTACCACATACACTACAGTACAGTATATACTTCCTACCACATACACTACAGTACAGTGATATACCTTTCACTACCACATACACTACAGTACAGTAATATACCTTTCACTACCACATACACTACAGTGCAGTGATATACCTTTCACTACCATACACTACAGTACAGTGAAATACCTTTCACTACCACATACACTACAGGCAGTGATATACCTTTCACTACACAATACACTACAGTACAGTAATATACCTTTCACTACCACATACACTACAGTACAGTAAATATACCTTTCACTACACATACACTACAGTACAGTAATATACTTACTACCAATTACACAACAGTACAGTAATATACTTTTCACTTACACACATACACATACAGTACAGTAATATACCTTTCAGTACCATATTCACAACAGTACAGTAAATATACTTTCACCCACAACACACAGTACAGAATTACTTCATACCATACACAACAGTACAAGTAATATACCTTTCACTACCACATACCTACAGTCAAGTAGTATACTTTCACTACCAATATCACACAGTACAGTAATTACTTTCACTACCAACATACAGTACAGTAATACCTTTCACTACACATACACACAGTAACAGTAATATACCTTTCACTACCACATTACACTACAGACAGTGAATACCTTTCACTACCACATAACACTACAGTGCAGTATAATACCTTTCACGTACCACATACACTACAGTACAGTGAATATACTTTCACTACCACATACACTACAGTCAGTGATATACCTTTCCCTACCACATACACTACAGTACAGTGAATACCTTTCACTACCACATACACTACAGTACAGTAATATACCTTTCACTACCACATACACTACAGTCAGTGATATACCTTTCACTACCACATACACTACAGTACAGTGAAATTACCTTTCACTACCACATACACTACAGTGCAGTGATATACCTTTCACTACCACATACACTACAGTACAGTAATATACCTTTCACTACCACATACACTACAGTACAGTAATATACCTTTCACTACCACATACACTACAGTACAGTAATATACCTTTCACTACCACATAACACTACAGTACAGTATATACCTTTCACTACCACATACACTACAGTACAGTAATATACCTTTCAGTACCATATTACAACAGTACAGTAATATACTTTTCACTTCCACATACACTACAGTACAGTAATATACCTTTCACTACCACATACACTACAGTACAGTAATATACCTTTCAGTCACATATTCACTACAGTACAGTAATATACTTTCACTTCCACATACACTACAGTCAGTAATATACCTTCATACCATATTCACAACAGTACAGTAATATACTTTTCACTTCCACATACAGGTACAGTAAATACTACCTATTCACTAACCACATCACAAAAATACAGTACAGTAATATACCTTTCACTACCACATACACTACAGTACAAGTAATATACCTTTCACTACCACATTACAACTACAGTGCAGTGATATAACCTTTCACTACCACATACACTACAGTACAGTGAATATACCTTTCACTACCACATACACTACAGTACAGTAAATATACCTTTCACTACCACATACACTACAGTACAGTAATATACCTTTCATACCATATTCACAACAGTACAGTAATATACTTTTCACTTCCACATACACTTACAGTACGTAATATACCTTTCACTACCACATACACTACAGTACAGTAATATCCTTTCATACCATATTCACAACAGTACAGTAATATACTTTTCACTTCCACATACACTACAGTGCAGTAATATACCTTTCATACCATATCACCACAGTACAGTAATTATACTTTTCAACTTCACTACACTACAGTACAGTAATATACCTTTCACTACCACATACACTAACAGTACAGTAATATACCTTTCACTACCACATACAACTACAGTACAGTAATATACCTTTCACTAAACACTTACACCTACAGTACAGTAATATACCTTCCCTACCACATTAACACTACAGTACAGTGATATACTTTCACTACCACATACACTTACTACAGTTAATATACCTTTCACTACCACATACACTACAGTGCAGTGATATACCTTTCACTACCACATACACTACAGTACAGTGAAATACCTATTCACTACCACATACACTACAGTGCAGTGATATACCTTTCACTTACCACATACATACAGTACAGTAATATAACCTTTACTACTTACACACTAATTACACTACAGTACAGTAATATACCTTTCACTACCACATACACTACAGCTAACAAGTAATATACTTTCACTACCACATACACTACAGTACAGTAATATACTTTCACTACACATACACTACAGTACAGTAATATACCTTTCTACCCATATCACAACAGTACAGTAATATACCTTTTCACTTCACAATACACTACAGTACAGTAATATACCTTTCACTACCACATTACACTTACAGTACAGTATATACCTTTCAGTACCAATATCACAACAGTACAGTTAATATACCTTTCACTATCCACATACACTACATGACAGTAATAACCTTTTCAGATACCATATTCACCAACAGTACAGTAATATACCTTTCACTACCACATACACTACAGTACAGTAATATACCTTTCACTACCACAGTACAGTCATATTCACCTTACAATCTCTCCKAACTGGGATATCCTTATTGGGATTGTGATTAGGGCATCTTTGGGTCAGGAGATCCACATTTGTGGCCCACAAGGGACCTCATGCTACTCCCTCAGTTCATTACACTGGTGTCAGAAGTGGGATAGTGCTTGTTGGCAGTTGAGAATATTTGCTGTACTTATGTATGCCTATATTCTYGTAGTATTTACCAAGGATCCACTCCAGGAAGGTTTAAACTCCTCTTCATATATCTATACTCTCATGAATCCACAAGTTCTGTGCTCCTCCCTCCTCCCAGATTTAAAAGGAGCCTTTGACTCCTCTTTTAGTGGAACTCTTGTTTGCCTAGTTTTCGACCATGACATTTTGAAAGAGGGTAGACGGATGTGTACCCAAACGTCTTCCCTGTCATTTCCTCAGCGAAGCGCCGCTGGCCCAGAACTCGACTGTCAACTGTGAAAATAGGGCGGGGTTGTTGGAGATGGAAATGGCTTTGTTTAGCAGTTACAGTAAGACACGCGCGTGTTTGTCTCAGCTCTGCAGGGAAGCTCTGTAGGAGTAACAAAAGCACACGGGCTCTTGTCAACTTCCACCCTGAACTTCAGCTCAAGCAGCACCGTTGCAACGTGAGCGCGGCACATTCACCCGTTACGACTGCAGAGGTTATTTTGGACCGTTCTACTGGAGTGGTGGAGAATCCGGGTTTTTTTGTTGACAGGTTCCTGTTTCAAGCTGGATCCCTTCCTGAAGATAAGACAAAGTGACTTGCTCCGTAAAAGAGAAATAAATCGTGAAAAAAAACGACATCTTTAGCAGCACAGCATGCAGGGCTAAATCTAACCTTCAGGGGTGTATTTTTTTCTCGTGCGATTCCAATGAAAGCAGCAGAAACAAACACAGCCTCATACCAGGGCATGCTATTTGTTTTCCTTCAGGCGCTCGATATTTGCGTTGCTTTACAGTATGTGAGGCGTGACAGAAAATACATCTGATTTTATTTCTCCAATGGGAAGCTCTGCGTTTTTTGCATATGGAGCTCATCACAGACAAACGACTTGTTAATGCCAGGTTACTTCAGCTGGAAAGCTGTTTTCAAGCGCCAGGCCAAGCTATTGAAGAAACACATGTAATGAAACACCAGCCACGAAGCCCCAATACTCCCCACTCCTGTGATTCTGCTGCACTCCCCATAACAAAGAACTCAATCTTTAAAGAGCTTTTACTTGTGGAGCGAAGCAAAGCTTCCATCTAGGGCCTGACCAAATCATTATTGCACAGATAAGGATCAGAACTGAGGCAGATGTCTGCTGGCTTTACAATATGTGCATGGAGATGACCTGCAAGGCCACTGCCAGCGTACAGTGCTGAGGCGTCTCAGTTTGCTTTCTCTCAGACATGTTGAAGCTAGCTGGAATCCACTGGGGTTGCATTGCAGCTAGGTGGTCTTGATTTTGCCTCAGGAGGCTAATGTGCGTGCCAAATGGCATCTTATTCCTATATAGAGTGCTACAGGACTTTTGAGCAGAGCCCTATGGGCCCTGGTCAAAAGTAGTGCACTATATATGGAATAGGGTGTCATTTGAGACACTATCTGTGGTGGTCAACTGAGTCACATTGTTCTTGGGACTGGAAGTGGAGTGTTATGTTTTTCCCCATTGATGCCCAGAGCAGCTGTCTCAATGAAACACTTACAGTACAGTTGATTTGTTAAGAAGGAAACATTAGGAGGGGGAGTGTGTTTGCACAGGATTATGGTTATTTTAGAAGTATTGGTGTTGGTGGGGAAGTACAGAGAAAGTAAAAACACTGAGCATGTGTCCAGCTGCTTCCTGGTAACGTTCACCACTGACCACACCTGGGTTCAAATACTATTTGATATAATTTCAAATACTTTAGCAGGGTTTGATTGAGCTTGCCTGGCACAATGGAACCAATAGAATAGTCAAAAAAAAAATCCCAACTGGGACTCTAGGCAGGCTAGAGGAAATGTTCAAAGTATTTAAACGATTCCAAGTAGTATTTGAACCCAGGTCTACCTATTCAAGAAGGTGTGAAGGTTATCTTTAGAGCTAATAGTTTGTAGGGATAATATGATACTCTGTTGACAGAGGATGAGTCAGTGTGACCTGCTGTGAATACAAAGCGCCCATGAAGTGCATTTTCTCTCTATAGACACGCGTGCACACACTCATTCACACACACACACACACACACTCATTCACACACACACACACACGCACGCTGTCACGACTTCCGCCGAAGTCGGCTCCTCTCCTTGTTCGGGCGGCGTTCGGCGTCACCGGCTTTCTAGCCATCGTCGCTCCATTTTCTCATTGTTCCCTGCACACCTGGTTTGCATTCCCTAATCACACTGCATGTATTTATTCCTCTGTTTCCTTGTTTTGTTACYTGWTTAGTGTGATGCGCCAGACTGTTTGTCTCCCCCGGGTATCGTATTTTGACCCGTTGTATGTATTTTTCATACATTTGTATATTTGTGAGTGTTTTTGCGCTTATTGACTTTTACCTGTGGCTGGAGGATTTTGGACGCAGTTGCGTCTGTCTTTTGTGCTGTTGCCAAATAAAAGTGCGCCTGATCACAACTCACTGCTCTCCTGCACCTGACTTCGTACCAGTAGCGCACAACCTTGACACACGCACGCACGCGTTCACACGCACGCACACACACGTTTGTTTTACTATCCTTGTGGGGACCAAACAATTGATTCCCATTCAAAATCCTATTTTCCCTAACCTTATCCAACCCTAACCATAATTCTAACCCTAACTTAACCGGTAAGCCTAAAATTCCTTTTTCCTTGTAGGGACTGGGGAAATGTCCCCAAAAGTAAACAAAACACACACACGCACACACACACACACACACACACACACACCACACACACACACACACACACACACACACACACAACACACACACACCACACACACACACACACACTAGGGAAGCCATTACAATTGGGAATGTTATGTTTTGTATGTAAACGTCACTCTGAACATTTCTGATCCCTAAATGCTTGACCTCAGTAAAGGTTTGAGCTTAGTATATTTTGGAGTAAAATGGAGGGAACCCCCTACTAGGAAAGAGCAGCTGAGTTAGGTCAGTGATTCCCAGATCATATTACATTCCACCGCTCCACTACAGTAGCCACTTCCAGAGAGAGCTCCACCCATAACTGCAGGAGACAAAGTAAACACCCCTGAATGACATTTTTCTGGCTGCTGTCACTCTGTTGTCTGCAGTGCTTTGGCAAACATGGGAACACACCTAACACGATGGCTTATTCCTCTATCATTGTGTGCAGTTTGGAAAATGTTAGATCTTCATTTCAAGATGAAAGTTAAACATGTACACTATGTTGAGACACATGCAGTATTTGTAGCTGTGGGCTTTGTGTGGTGTGATGAGGAATCCCATTTGAGCTGAGTACTTTGCCAATCAAAACACAGTATTAATAGCTGACTGGAGTTTCCATGAGATGTATATAAACATGTGTAATATATCAGTAGAGAGACATTTATGTTATAATCATCAAAGCTGATAACTGAGATTGCATTAACTTTGAAATATCACAGTGCTATTTTCCAACATGACACTTTGCACTGCACGTCTTCTGCTTCCGTGGAGAGAGAGGACTAGAGACAGTTGTGCCTGAGGATCAGTCCAAATGGTCTCCTTCTTTTGTTTTTCTCTATTTCTCCGCTGAGCACACCTCGTCATTTCAATGTGGATAACTGGGTAATATTTGGTTGAGACGTTGACCATTGAGATTACAACCTATATTCACCCAATCAAAAAGACAGCCAAAAGTTAGTTACATTTCCAATGTGTTATCACTATGCTTCCAACCATCTAAAAGCACAACCAAATTCCAGTGGAAAAACAATATCTGATTTTCGGTTTAGTTGTCACCCAAATGTCTATCATTGCACTTTCAACCATTTAAAAGTACAACAAAGTTAAAATGGGAATATAATGTCAGATATTTAGTTTATTTATACAACAGTGTTATCACTGTGCTTAATCTAATAGCATAATCAAATTACCTGGTTGAGATTATATTAAAACTACATTGTGCAAGTGATCAATGCCATTTGAGATTCTGCACAGATTATTACAGCTATTGTGAAYATCTCCACAGACCTGCGACGACCAATGCACGCTGTCTTGAACATGCAGCTTTATATGATTACATGGGAAGAAATGTATAGTTACAGTAACCTCAAAATGTGTTACTCATGTTAAGGTTGAACATTACATTAGTTTGTAAGATATCCTTAACTTTAGGCTATTTACTGTATTCCAAACATGATATTTTTTATTTAACTAGGCAAGTCAGTTAAGAACAAATTCTTATTTTCAATGACTGCCTAAGAACAGTGGGTTAACTGCCTTGTTCAGTGGCAGAACAACAGATTTTTACCTTGTCAGCTCAGGGATTCGATCTTGCAACCTATTGGTTACTAGTCCAGCACTCTAACCACTAGGCTACCTGCCGCCCCATATTGAATTGTGTTTGGTTGACAATGTAACCAAATATCAACATTTAAAGGAGATGTATTTACTGCTTYATAGTTCTATCTGAGTCACTGGCTTAATCCCACTCTTTAACTTTTATTTTCGGTTGAGTTGGAGACGTGAATCCAACATATCATTTGTTAACTTGTCGAGAACTTAATAGGCTAGTTATTGTATTTCAAAAGTGATACTGAATTGTGTTTGGTTGTCAAAACAAACAAATATCAACATTTGAAGCAGATTTATCTCCTGCTTGGATGGTTCCATCTGTGCCACTTCCTTCTGACTTTAATTCCAGTTAGTCTATACATTAATAATTTATATGTTGGATTCTTGTCTCTATATGAACCACTAATCTAAATGAAAGAATATATCACAATTACATCCTATTGCAGTTGAAATAAAGTTTTGATTTGATTACATTTTTGAGACAACATATCAATCACTAAATGTGGTATCAATTATTTAAGGTAGACGTAACGAAATTAAGATACTGAGATGAGCGAGATGCAACACTTGGCTCTCACACAGTCACACACAGTATCTGCGCATGTGCACTGGTTCGTAAATTCTACTCCGATTTCAGAGCGCTCTCGTCTGAGTGTGCCACAGCGCAGAATAACTAATGAATTTACGAACTCGCAACACCCGTTAAATATGACCGGTGTCAGTAAACGTCAGCAAAAAAATATTATTAAATGAGTGCCAGCAGCACAGTTGCAGTCACTAACTCTCTAGATAACATGAAAACAGCCTAACACACTGGAGGCAATTTACTAAGTCAGTGGCACAGATGGAACTACCCGAGCGAAAGATACGTCTCCTTCAAATGTTGATAATTGGTTGTGTTGACAACCAAACACAATTCAATATCACTAAATATCATTACATTTGAAATCAACCAGAACTTGAAACCCTAGGCCAATTGTATTGTCTACTTTTTTGTTTAGTTGAATTCTGGGTTGAATTGAAAAACATTTGCTCTGTTAAACCTACCTTTGGAAAGACTTCGATAGCAACTGTGAATCCATATCGTTTWTAAGTAGAGTATCTCAACATTTGTTCTCACGATAGCACATTGGTAATAGTCAGTGATAAATGCCATAGCTATGCAGGGCTGGGCTTGGTTGCAACCCTAGATGGGAGACCAAAGGGTAGCTATAGATAGATACATTCTCCAGTAGGAGGTGCTGCCTAGCCTATAGCTTTTTTTCTGATTGTGGACATTAAGTTGAAGATCTGACGTTGTTTTAAAGGTACACATTCAACATGGTTTGTCTGTGTTGCAATGTGGTTACCATGATGACATAATCCTGTGGTTGAAATTTTACCCTTAAAACAACAGTTCATGATTTTTTTTACAAATCCAATGTATTTTCCACGCAGATTCCACGCCACAAATGACATTTGAAACAATGTGGATTAGTTTGTGCCCAGTGGGTCCTCTCTGTGGGCTCACTTGCCTGTTTGGAGCTTGAGTCACGATGACACTGACTGCTGTGTTCTCATTCATGTTCGTTCAGAACGTTTTATAGCATAAATCCCATGTAGAGGTGAGTGACAGCTCCTCTTGCTAGGCCTATAATTAATCAGAGCCTCTGACTACTTACCCAACCCCTTCTATGCTACTGACAGCCGTGATGGATTGTGGAAGTTGCTCAAGCTTGCAGGGACAGTTTGTCAGTCTTAAAGCTCTGTCATTCTGCTGTCATTCAGAATGAATGGAATGGTCCTGACAATGCAGTTGAGGAATTGATGTTAACCATAAAAAAATGGCAGTTTGTTGTCTGGTTGGTGAAGTATTAGCCGTAAACGTGGTGATTTATGTCATAGCTTCTCTGCTTTGACGTTGAGTTCGTTCATTGCTGTCATTTGTGAGGAAAGGGTCATTTACTTTTAAGTACAGTAGTACGCCTTTACGGGCTTACTTTGGTTTCAAATTCTCCTGGCATCTATGAATCACATGATGAATGTTATACAATATTCAATACATCATTCTGTGAGCTCGGCAGTGTAATCGGTATTTATTCATCACTTCACATGTGATTACACTGAGATTATATTGTAATGTAAAAAGATAAATTGAGCTGTAAACACACAAGCTGTAAGGAGTCAACACTTTACCCGCACAGATTGAGAAATCACTACCACCTAACCCTCTCCACCATACCCCACCCTAGAGCCCTGGTCAAAAGTAGGGCACTAAATAGGGAACAAGGTGCCATTGGGGTCGCACTCCCAGAGAGGCCTCTGTGCTGTGGTCCCCTGCCAAAGCTAATAAGGACTGGGGCTCTGCTGAGCTATCACACCATCTGTCTGTGACTCATGCTTCTGGAGAGCTGCCAGTCTGAACCAGCGGTAGGCAGCCAGCCCAGGATTTACCTGACAGATAATGGGACAGCCAACGCTCACAGGGATCCTCTTCCCAGCAGGCAACTCATAATTAGGAGCACTACTGAATGACTTCAGATAGATAAAGAAATCAGAAGAACGCAGTCCGAGATATTGACTCAAATATGATAATGTGCTATAAGCCCAGTGGTGGAAAAAGTACTCAATTTTCATACTTGAGTAAAAGTAAAGATACCTTCATAGAAAATGACTCAAGTGAAAGACACCCAGATAAAAATTACTTGAATAAAAGTCTTAAAGTATTTGGTTTTAAATATACAGTACCAGTCAAAAGTTTGGACACACTGAGGTAGTCACCTGGAATGTATTTCAATTAGCAGTTATGAAATTTCTTTCCTACTTAATGCATTTGAGCCGGTTGTGTTATGACAAGGTAGGGGTGGTATACAGAAGATAGCCCTGTTTAGTTAAAGACCAAGTCCATATTATGGCAAGAACATCTCAAATAAGCAAAGAGAAATGACAGTCCATCATTATTTTAAGACAAGAAGGTCAGTCAATATGGAAAATGTTAAAAACCTTGAAAGTTTCTTCAAGTGCAGTCTCAAAACCATCAAGCGCTATGATGAAACTGGCTCCCATGAGGACCGCCACAGGAAAGGATGACACAGAGTTACCTCTGTGGCAGAAGATAAGTTCATTAGAGTTAACTGCACCTCAGATTGCAGCCCAAATAAATGCTTCACAGAGTTCAAGCAACAGACACATCTCAACATCAACTGTTCAGAGGAGACCGCATGAATCAGGTCTTCATGGTCGAATTGCTGAAAAGAAACCACTACTAAAGGCCACCAATAAGAAGAGACTTGCTTGGTCCAAGAAACACAAGCAATGGACATTAGACCAGTGGAAATCTGTCCTTTGGTCTGATGAGTCCAAATTTGCGATTTTGGTTCCAACCGCAGTGTCTTTGTGAGACACAGAGTAGGTGTACGGATGATCTCTGCGTGTGTGGTTCCCACAGTAAAGCATGGAGGAGGAGGTGTGATGGGGTGCATTGTGATACGCCATCCCATCTGGTTTGCGCTTAGTGGGACTGTCATTTGTTTTTCAACAGGACAATGACCCAACACACCTCCAGGCTGTGTAAGGGCTATTTGACCAAGAAGGAGAGTGATGGAGTGTTGCATCAGATGACCTGGCCTCCACAATCACCCAACCTTAACCCAAATATGATGGTTTGGGATGAGTTGGACCGCAGAGTGAAGGAAAAGCAGCCAACAAGTGCTGAGCATATGTGGGAACTCCTTCAAGTCTGTTGGAAAAGCATTCCAGGTGAAGGTGGTTGAGAGAATGCCAAGAGTGTGCAAAGCTGTCATCAAGGCGAAGGGTGGCTAGTTTGAAGAATCTCAAATATAAAATATGTTTTGATTTGTTTAACACTTTTTTGGTTACTACATGATTCCATATGTTATTTCATTGTTTTGATGTCTTCACTATTATTCTACAATGTAGAAAACAGTACAAATTAAGATAAACCCTTAAATGAGTAGAAAGCGTCCAAACTTTTGACTGGTACTGTACCTAGGTATCAAAAGAAAATGTAATTGCTAAAATATACTTAAGAATCCAAAGAAAAAGTATAAATCATTTCATATTCCTTATATTAAGCAAAGCAGATGGCATAATTGTCTTGTTTTTAACATTTAAGGATAGCCAGAGGCACACTCCAACATTTACATACAATGCATTTGTGTTTAGTGAGTCTGCCAGATCAGAGGCAGTAGGGATAACCACGTGTTGTCTTGATAAGTGCATGACCATTTTCCTGTCCTGCTAAACATAAAAAATGTAACAAGGGCCAAAATTCACCCAACTTATTGTGGGAAGCTTGTGGAAGGCTACCTGAAATGTTTGGCCCAAGTTAAACAATTTAAAGGCAATGCTACCAAATACTAATTGAGGGTATGTAAACTTCTGACCGACTGGGAATGTGATGAAAGAAAGAAAAGCTGAAATAAATCATTCTCTCTACTATTATTCTGACATTTCACATTCTTAAAATAAAGTGGTGATCCTAACTGACCTAAGACAGGGAAGTTTTACTAGGATTAAATGTCAGGAATTGTGAAAAACAGAGTTTAAATGTATTTGGCGAAGGTGTATGTAAACTTCCGACTTCAACTGTATACCCCCAAAAAACGTCTTAAGTAGTACTTTCAAGTATTTTTACTTAAGTACTTTACACCACTGTATAAGCCACATGAGAAAACAAGTTTTCAATGTGTTTTTTCCAGGGTCAGTGTTTGGATCACTTGACTGCAACCACAGCATGGGGATGTAGTCCTAATGTTGAATATGACCTCAACAGTGTGATTACTGTCATCCTCTCCTCCCAGCTCCTCAGAGCCTCACCTGACTGGCTGACCTGATTGGCTGACAGAGTTATAAAGTGTAATAGAATGTAGGAGCAGCAGTAGAGAGGCTGGCTAAACGGCTCAGTGTGTGAGTCATAGATGGATCCAGGTGGTTTGTTTTATTCTCCTCCCCTCCTCCCCCGCTATATCCATGAATCTTAACTGCCCACTCATGACCTGCAAAGCTCGCTGGGAGAGATAAACTTGGTTGTTCGGACAGGAGCACAAATTGGCTTGAAATGTAACCGACCATTCATGAAAGGGGACCTTTTCTGCCGTGCAAGTTCAGTCGGCCCCTGCTTAGCTGGTCCATCAGTATCATCATTTCAGTACTGTACTGTAGTTAATGACTAAACCACCCCCCGTCCAGATCACCCACCGTCACCTCCTCTCCCTCCCCGAAGAGTGATGATGCCCAACATGAAAGCTATGGTCTATAGACTCTGTATGACAGTACATATGCTCCTGCTGCAAGGACCTCTTTGTTCTCCTTTACCCTTCTCCAATCCTTCAACCCATTGGCTGTCAATGGACGGGTCAGTGGGTGACCTCACTGTGAAGCCACAGGGTTTATAAATGGACGTGTGGGCCAAGAAGACTTAGCCGAGAGGGCCAGGGTCGCCATGGGACTGCACGGCTCGGAGATAAACCGTGTCTGAACATTCTGAGAATGATCAAGGTTACTGGTGTAGATAATGAATGATTTTGCTTTTTTCCACGTTTTCCGCGACTGGAAAGAGCTGAGCTGCAGCTGACCAACATTAGTAATAAATTCCTCATGCTTTGACAACATGTTGGGTGGACTTTCTGACTGCCTGGGATTAGGATAGCTCTGAAGACCCCTTATTGCCCCATACAGATGTAGGATCTTAATTTGATCACCCTGTTGCAGGTGAACCTTCCTGCAATACAGGGCATTTAAAACCTTTAGTGTATTTGAGGTTTAAAAAAGCTTCTGAAATTTGTATTTTCCACTTTGAAGTTTCAGACTTGATTTTCCCTCACGAGAAATGTATCAATCCCTACAAAAATGTCCATTAATTACAATACACATTTCCTGTTGCTGCAGGATTATTTTCCTACTGTAGCAAACTAGCTCAAATTAAGATCCTTCATCTGTAGGTTTTACATTACACTGAAGATTGGATAAGTCCCAGAAAGTACAAGTGTCCAACACACAAAAAGTATATATTTACTCTCTCAGACTCTCTCACACACTGTGTTAAGATACCTTCCCACAAATCCAGCCCATTATGACATTAGATATGGGATACTTCCAAGGATGTTATGTTTGTTGGTCCAAATGCAGACGCAGGGTTTCCTCCACTGAGTAGGGAGGTTGTCCCTCACAATTACAAAGGACTTACAGTAATCTTATTTTGTGCCCTCTTAAGAAATAAATACAAATGTTTTTTCCATTTTCCGTGACATTAAAATCTATAAGTAGCAGCCCTATGTCATTCTCCTTGAGGCGATCAACGTTAGCGTGAGAGGACTTATTGGAGGTAGGAGCAGAGAGCGTTTGGGCGGCAGAGAAAGCCTGGGATCAGTTGGATCAGTCAGAGTTTGGGGCAGTGGATTTTGGTACACAGTGGATACTCAGGCGACCCGGCTTTTTCTGAGAGACTCACAGGGGTCTCAACTGGTCATGGCAGAGCTATACATCTGGCTCTGGGTTGTGGTGGTAGTCAGACAGCATTACGTCCATAACAATATCCCCAGCATGACTGTCATATCACAACTATAGTGCCAAAGTGGCCTGTATGTCCTGATTCTCTGCGATCTCTGGAATGAAACCAACGTGTTTCCCTGGTGTCAATTGCTAGATTGTGTGATCTGTATCATTGTGGAATTTCACTACAGCCATTTACTTTATCGATACAACAACTTTCAAATGTAACAGCATCTTTGGGAATAAATATTTGAATTAGTATAGCCAATAGTCCCAAATGGCTCTAGAACATTTGAGCCCAATACTTTAGTCTTGAAAAAGCCCCTCTGATCCCAGCCAGACCATTTGTGGAACTTACATGCACTCTCCCCAGACAGACTCATCTGCACCATCTGGATTGAGGTGGATTTTTGCTACAGATCCCATTACAGTGAGTGACGAAGCTGTGGGAATATCCATCAGTGTCTTCAGTCTGCCTCTGCTTCAGTCCTCAGACTAGGCCCACTCTGCCATGGGGGTCTGTGGTGTGGAGGGGTTCTTCTCTGTCCCTGCTCCCCAGCTAGTAGAGCCCTTCTCGGGCAGGGCTGGGTGAGAGCTGCCCCCTGTGTGCCCATCAACGCACTGGTGACTTCGGCAGTGTCAGGCAGAGCTAAGAGGCTGCACCTGCTCTCTGTGTAAATAACTCTGACTGTCTGAGTGGAAAGACACGATGCTGGAAGGAGTCTATAGTGTCAGTGTCAACTATGTTGTGATGTGTTATGCAATTTTGTGTCCTTTTGCATTATTGGTGTTGTAATTTTGATTATTATTATTTAATAATTTGTTATTMCCCCCCCCCCCCCCTCTCCCTCGTTGGAAGACAAAAGTAACTCTGTTAAAAATACATTTTTGTTACAAATACATTTTTTACATGCATAGTACTTTTATATAGAATATCACATAACAGCATTATTTTGATATACACATTACATTACATTTGGATTAATAGTGCTTAGACATGATATATATTATTTTCAGTCCCAACTACTACAGATTAAATCCACCCCTCAGCTTCTCTCAGCCCATCCCACCTATCTCCATAGACCCCCCCTCTCTTGATTTCCTTGTGCCATATATATTTTTTCTACTGTGCTGTGATGTCTTGCATGGATTCTGAACCTTCAGTTTGTCAGTGTGAACCATGAACTATGATGTGTTGTGTTGTGCCATTCTGTGTGCTGTTGCTTTATTACATTTTGATTTGTTTGATTATTTGGATCACTTCCGCTGTGCTAGGGTATGTGGGCATGCATGTGCACGCGACAAGAGCATGCATTGTTTACATTGTGTGTCATTTAAAAATAACCTCCCATTTTACATTCAAGTAAGAGGTAAACCTGTTTCCACGAAGAGGAGGTTCATGGGACTGCTTTGTAAATGAGCATGCTGTCTGACTGTGGTCCTAGCTCACGAGCCTCATTGTCATTAGCATGGAGTAAGGTGGAGCACTACAGATGATCTCTATCATCACACCTACCTAGCAGCTACAAGCTGTCTATCGACACCTGGCTGAAGAGAGGCAGGAAGTAGTGCATCCTCCTGCGGGGAGGGAGAGAGGGAGGGAGCCTTCTCTCTCTTTCTCGCGCCTGGCGCATTGCCACCACCACACCATTCGTTCGCACTACTGCTGTGAATGGTAATAGCCGAACTGGAGCAACTGTAATCCTAGTTAAATCACTGATCACGCACCAGGATATCCAAGCGATTCAGTTAGTATGGTGTGACGTAATGAGGGGATGTTGCGGGTTGGTTTTGACCATGCAGAATCGCATCAGCTGTTCTGATGTGTGTTGTAGGTGTATTACCACTGTCATGTGATGCGGGGTTGGTTTCACCTTAAGGTCTAACCATAGAAATAGAATTACTAGAATGTGAATCCGAATCCCCGTTCAAGTCAATGGGTCTGTGATGGGCGGATGGCCATTCTAGTGGTTCTATTTCTATGGGTCTCACAAACACTATCCGCATTCKCTTCCAGCCAGTTTTTCACTTAGCCTGTCATTGTGGGTTCCCAGGTAGCCTAGCTAGTATACTGCAGCTTTGTGGCGGAAGCTGTTAACCGATACGGTTTGTTTGACTCCTTAGGGTAAAGATCAAAATCTTCCATTTCCRCATTCCCATATCATCATTTAGGAGATTATGGTTTCTCAAATGAACCATTTTGCCAATGAGTGTTACCTTTATGCACCCCAGAGGACTAAAGACTACAGAGCTATTGACTTCACTGCTGCAGCGTAAAAAAGAGAAGGAAAGAAGAAGAACATCTTGTTTGTGTTGTTGTGTTCCATGAGTAAGTGTGAGTTGTCTGGGAGGTGGATGAGGTAGGATATAGGATTTATACGTCTCTCCTTCATACCGCAGAGATGCACATCAGGTTAGAAAAATAACTGCTTTCACTTTTATTTGATTGATTGCTAAAAGGAGCTTCTGCTGTTTCAGTCAAAACAGTCCTAAATCAAACTTGTCACAAAGTTCCGGATTTAACAAGGCATCACATACTAGGAGAGGGGAGAAACAAACGTTTATTATGGAGCACGGTTACATACGCACCATTTTTTTTGAAGTGTTGGTGAAGTAAAAGTCTTTGATAAACATCTAAGAATAATTATTGAGTTATCGGCTTGGGTTGTGTGCTTATGTACACACAGTATATCTTTCAATTACAGAGGGCTCCTTTGAGACAAAGTGGCGATAGAAAAATATGTTGAAACCATTATCTTCAGAACGTACATATATTTTATCTGTATATTTTCGCAGTTTCAGATTTAAAAATCCAATTTTTATATGAATTAATTGAGCCAAAGTTTCCAAGGTATGTTGGTGAAATCTGCTGATAGTAAAGAAACTTTGTTAGAAGTTACAAATGTGTGGAGTTTTATAAGTTGTCAGGAATCAGGTCACAGTGTTCCTGCAGTGGCTCATGGTCCAGATGGGGTCCTGCCTGTCCCTGATGTCCATAGAACCCTTTCCACACAGTTCTACCCAGATTTTATTTTGTAAATCTACTGTTTTAACTGGACCATGCGGCACGACCTATGACCCATGACTTGTGTAAATGTACTTTTGACGATAAAATGTTTTATCATTTTATTTATAGTATTATACATTGTTAAACATTTGTTAGATATATCAAAAAGCCATATCCCTGTGTTTGCAGTTTCTCCTCTGTGTGGGGTGCATCCCAAATGACACCATATTCACTATATTGAGCATGCCTTTTGACCAGACAGCTATGGTCAGTGCGTTATAGGGAATTTGGGACACAGGCTAGGAGTGGACGGTTCCACCTGGACCCCATCATAGCTGCTGTGCCGTGGTGAGCTGAAGTCTGGGACATCGGACACCCTGTCCTGGCTGATGATGCTGATGAATCTGCCTACCCCTTGCCCTGTGGCCTCTACCAGATCCATCCTGCAGGGAAACAAGTGTGTCTGTCTCTCTCTAGGCTGTGTCCCAAATGGTGCCCTATTCCCTATATCGTGCCCTACTTTGGGCCAGAGCGTAGTGGGCCCTGGTGAAAAGTAGTGCACTAGAGAATAGGGTACCATTCGGGACGTGTGCTCTGTCGGTGTATCCCAGACCAAACACATAGAGGAGATCCACACTGCTCTCTGCTCTCTGAACTATTAATACCAATTGGCCTCTCTTGATAGTTACAGATATTTTCCCACATGCTTTTGGCATCCTCAAAGATCATTTAGAGACCTATCACCACAACAGAAGGACAATATTCCCCACTAAGAGAGGCTGAAAAACCACAGGGTACTCTGTCTGATATTTATGAACATGATTTGTGAAACTTGTCTGACCACAAGGAGAGGTATGTATGCTGGGTGTAGGAAAGAGAGGTCTGATATATATCACAAGCACATTTAATGGTTCCTTTTATTGTGTCTAGAAACACAGCCCTCAGGGACTTCTGTTTAAGGTTGTTATACATTCTGTTGCATGCCAGTCTGACACACAACAAGACAGGCATTATTTTTCTCCCTTTCGTAGAACTTTTCAAAATACTTGGGGAGGAGTGTTTGCACTCTACACATCAACAAGCAGGATTCCTGAAGGGCATATCCAATCACCATAAAGAGATCTTCAACTCGCAACAGGAAGTACCCTTCTCAGTTGAACCCAATGATATTACATAACAGTGTCCACTGAACGGTGACATCCTTGCTATAGGATGTTTCTGCCAAATGTATTCAGTCGCATATTTCCTGAGGTGAGCGTGCTGACTTGCTAGAACTAAGAGCAATTTAAAGTGTAGTAGTTGATCTGGTTTTTCGTCCGGTTACCGTGTGTTTTATGGTCTAGCCAGGCCCATGCAGAGCAGCCACACCCTGCCTAGATTCCTGACCACGTCATGTCTCTAGAGCCAGGCTGTTCTGTTGAGCAGTGCTCTGGCCTCAGGCTTGGATCGTCAGTACAGTAAGCGGGACGGGAAGCCCTGATGCCAGTGTGTTGTGTTTACTTTTCACTCAGCGTATTAGATATGTCACTTCACTGTACCCTGATGCTGGTATCAGCTGTGTGTAAGTGCATGCATAAGATGTGTGTGTGCCCTTGTCCAATTCTTCATTCCATCCCCCCACAGGCACACCAGGGAGACCAGACTTTGATCGGTTTATCAGTCAGGAATCTCATCCCCACCCTTCTCTCCTCTTTACACCCTTCCCCCTTTACACTATGACCATATTTATCCCCCGAGGACTATCTAACACTGTGGAAATGCATGAACCAAAACGACAACACTGACAACGATCAATGGCTCTGTGCAGTACGTGTGAAAGGGGAGATTGGGACCAGTGGATACATGGCAGTTATTCCATGATCAAGAGGATAGGGATGGGCCCGGGGGTGGGGCTGGAGATGGGCCTGAGGATGTGACTGGAGGTATGGGACTGGGTTCGGGATGGGTCTATGAATGGGGATAGGTATGGGACTGGGGGGGATAAGCCAAGAGATGTGGCTGGGGCTTGCAGCTGGTGATGGTTTTTAGCAATGGACCTGGGGTTAGGGTAGAGCTGGCGATGTGGCTGGGGCTGGTGGATAGGTCTGGTGGCTGGGGGGGGCGGGCGGGGGGGGGGGGCTGGCCTGCTTGAACGACAGGGTGGTGGGCAGCTGGATCCTGTTTTCCAGTCTGATTGGGGAGCTAGCGTAGCGGGGCTGAGGCATGGACAGCTCGAGCACTAGCTGCATCTGTGGGCCCTATGTTCATTAGTGGAGCAGCACTGTGGCCTGTTCACAAGCGTATCAAGTTAAAAAGGAATGCCTGGCCACAGAGGGATTTTCCTGATGGAACAGGGAGGAGGGGAGAGGAGGGGATAAAAGGATGGTAAACTTGAATTGGAAACTACAACCGTGAGACACTTGAAAGTCATCTCTGATCACCCTGTTTTTATTCCAGGCTGCGTTTCTTCCTTTTCCCTTCTTTTCCCTTCCCTCCATTACACAAAGCACGCTCAGGCATTTGTGTCTTTTGTTTTTGCATGGTATTTAAAATCAAATTAAAATATCTCTTTCTTTTCTGTCTCTGGCCTGCTCATCTTGTGATTATTTGGAGACCTGGTTCCTTTCGTTCTGTGTTTATCACTGTTTTCTCCAGGCTGTACTGCTCCGCCTGCCTCCCCGCCTGCTTCCCACTGGCCTGGTCCATGAAGAATGCCTGTTGATCAGGTTTCAGTCTGCTTGTGTTTGCTGTCTGTGACTGGACTGGCAGAAACCAATAAACACTACACCCCCCCGTTAAGGAACCATTCTTGCCGAGCCGAAATACACGAGGCACTCATGTTGGCCTATAAGGGAATTGGCTCTTTCCCCCCATTCCCCTCCACTTCCAACTCCAACGTTTGCCCCCTTTTTTCTTCTGCCCTCTTTGTCTAAATTCCTTAAATACCTGGAGATATGCCGCATGCAACCTCACCAATACAGCCAATTAGAAGCTGGCCTGAGCTCTGACACTCCTGGGAGAGAAAGATTGAATTATTTAGTGTATCACTGTAACTGAATCTATTTTTCTATGACGCTGTGGACCCCGGCACTCCATTTGTCTCCTGTTCTGGGGGTAGAGACCACAGGGTTCTGTTGGGGTGGTCCTTTATGTTTGGAATCTGGTCCGCCTAGCTGCCCTGCTTCCAAATGTTTGAATTTTTCTGCCATATCTGGATTGAATTTATCGCCTCCACCTTCTTCTGTTTCATGTAGTTTGTAGTTGCAGCAGGACTCATGTGGTTTGTATTGTCAAACAGACTGTTGGCGCTCCACCGTCCTCATTACAGAAGAAGATACCTACTTTGATAATACTTTTTTTATGGGACATACTGTGTCATTATTTTGACAAACTCACATGGTTCAGACACAAGATTGTCATCGGCGTATATTGAAAGTTGCATTTGTTATGGTCTTGAACTGAGGCACGTGTTACGGTCTTGAACTGAGGCATTTGTTAAAGTTCTAAGCTGTAAGGAATTCCATTGGCTGAGAAAGGCATTATCATAGGCCTTATCTCTTCAAACAGGATCATAGGCTTTATCTCTTCAAACATTATCATAGGCTTTATCTTTGCAAACAATACACCAGCATATGTCCATAACGGCATTCACAAGAGACGTCAGTGTTTTGAGAATATATAGACTGGAGACAAATTGTGTACACACACATGCACACACAAGGACATATATATACAGCGCATTTGGAAAAGTGTTCAGACCCCTTGACTTTTTCCACATTTTCTTACATTACAGCCTTATTCTAAAATGGATTAAATCGTTTTTTTTCTTCATCAATTTACACACAAAATGTCTACCTTAATGACAAAGAAAAAACAGGTTTATAGACATTTTTGCAAGTTTATTAAAAAAAAAAAAACAGAAAAATCACATTTACATAACAATTCAGACCCTTTACTCAGTATTTTGTGAAGCACCTTTGGCAGCGATTACAGCCTCGAGACTTCTTTGGAATGACGCTACAAGCTTGGCACACCTGTATATGGGGAGCTTCTCCCATTCTTCTCTGCAGATCCTCTCAAGCTCTGTCAGGTCAAATGGGGAGCGTCGCTGCACAACTATTTTCAGGTCTCTCCAGAGTTGTTCGATTGGGCCACTCAAGGACATTCAGAGACTTGTCCTCAAGCCACTCCTGTGCTGTCTTGGTTGTGTGCTTAGGGTTGTTGTCCTGTTGGAAGGTGAACTTTCTCCCCAGTCTGAGCTCCTGAGCGCTCTGGAGCAGGTTTTCATCTGTACTTTGCTCCGTTCATCCTTCACTCGATCCTGACTAGTCTCCCAGTCACTGCCACTGAAAAACATCCCCACAGCATGATGCTTCCCCRACCATGCTTCACCGTAGGGATGGTGCCAGGTTTCCTCCAGAAGTGACGCTTGGCATTTAGGCCAAAGAATTCAATCTTGGTTTCATCAGACTAGAGAATCTTGTTTCTCATGGTCTGAGAGTCTTTACAGTAGGTGCCATTTGGCAAATTCCAAGCGAGCTATCATGTGCCTTTTACTAAGGAGTGGTTTCTGTCTGGCCACTCTACCATAAAGGCCTGATCTATGAAGTGCTGCGGAGATGGTTGTCCTTCTGGAAGGTTCTCCCATCTCCACAGAGAAACTCTGGAGGTATGTCAGTGTGACCATCGCGTTCTTGATAACCTCCCTGACAAAGGGTCTTCTCCCCTGATGGCTCAGTTTGGCCGGGCGGCCAGCTCTAGGAAGAGTCTTGCTGGCTCCAAACTTCTTCCATTTAAGAATGATGGAGGCCACTGTGTCCTTGGGGACCTTCAATGCTGCAGYCATTTTTTGATACCCTTTCCCAGATCTGTGCCTCAGCACAATCCTGTCTCTGAGCTCTACGGACAATTCCTTCGACCTCATGGCTTGGTTTTTGCTCTGACATGCACTGTCAACTGTGAGACCTTACATAGACAGGCATGTGCCTTTCCAAATCATGTCAAATCAATTGAATTTACCACAAGTGGACTCCAATCAAGTTGTAAAAACATCTCAAGGATGATCAATGGAAACAGGATGCACCGGAGCTCAATTTTGAGTGTCATAGCAAAGGGTCTAAATACTTACGGAAATAAGGTATTTCAGTTTTTTATTTTTAATAAATGTGCTTTGCCATTATGGGTTATTGAGTGTAGATCGATGAGGGAAAAAAATATTTAATCCCTTTTAGAATGAGGCTGTAATGTAAAGAAATGTAGAAAAAGTCAAGGGGTCTGAATACTTTCAGAATGCCCCTTATATATATATATATACATACATACACACACACACGCACACGCACACACATGCACACTCGCTTGCTCGCTCCTATTCCTGTTGGACGGCCTGTCATGTTCTTCATGAGTCTGAAAGCAATAGTCCTGTCAGAGCAAGACGGAGGTATATCCTGGACAGTCTGGCACACAGCCTCTCTATGTGACAGCATGTAAGCAATGTTTATCTTCCTCCTACGCATTTACTGACTGGCATTCTCCTCCTTTTAGACGTCTTCATGGTTGAACATATACAGTGCCTTGACAAAGTATTCATACCCCTTGACTTACTGTACACTTTGCTGTTTTACAGCCTGAATTCAAAATGTTCTAAATATATTTTTTCTCACCCATCTACACACAATACCCTGTAATGAAAAGGTGAAAACCTGTTTTTAGAAATGTTTGCAAATTTATTGAGTATGAAATATAGAACTATCTCATTTCAAATAAAATTATATTGGTTGCATACACACATTTAGCAGATGTTATTGCTGTTATTACATAAGCATTGCCATCACTCAGTCATTTTAGAATTACATTAGTCAGCGATTGCAGCTGTGAGTCTTTGTGGGTCAGTCTCTGAGAGCTTTGCACACCTGTATTGTGCAATATTTCACATTATTCTTTTAAAAATTCTTCAAGTTCTGTCATTGGTTGTTGATCATTGCTAGACAGCCATTTTCAAGTCTTGCCATAGATTTTCAAGACAATTTAAGTCAAAKCTGTAACTAGGCCACTCAGGAATGTTGTCTTGGTTAGCAACTCCAGTGTATATTTGGCCCTGTGTTTTAGATTATTGTCCTGCTGAAATGTGAATTTGTCTCACAGTGTCTGTTGGAAAGCAGACTGAACCAAGTTTTCCTCTAGGATTTTGCCTGTGCTTAGCTCTATTCCATTTATTTTTAGCCAAAAAAACTCCCTAGTTCTCCCTAGATTTTTCCCAAACATAACTCTTTGTATTCAGGACAAAAAGTTTATTTCTTTGCCACATTTTTTGCAGTTTTACTCAAGCGTCTTATTGCAAACAGGATGCATGTTTTGGAATATTTTTATTCTACAAAGGCTTCCTTCTTTTCACTCATTTACTGTCGGTTAGCATTGTTGAGTAACTACAATGTTGTTGATCCATCCTCAGTTTTCTCCTATCACAGCCATTAAACTCTGTAACTGTTTTAAAGTCACCATTGGCCACATGGTAAAATCCCTGAGAGGTTTCCTTCCTCTTCGGCAACTGAGTTAGGAAGGACGCCTGTATCTTTGTAGTGACTGGGTGTATTGATACACCATAAAAAATGTATAACTTCACCATGCTCAAAGGGATATTCAATGTCTGCTTTTTATTTTTACCCATCTACCAATAGGTGTCCTTCTTTGCGCAACATTGGAAAACCTCCCTGGTCTTTATGGTTGAATCTGTGTTTGAAATTCACTGCTCGACTGAGGGAACTTACAGATAATTGTATTTGTGGGGGTACAGAGATGGGGTAGTCATTTAAAAATCATGTTAAACAGTATAGTCCAGGTAACTCATTACGTGACTTGTTAAGCACATTCTTTACTCGTATTTAGGCTTGCCATAACAAAGGGGCTGAATACGTATTGACTCAAGACATTTCAGCTTTTCATTTTTCATGAATTAGTAAAAATGTCAAAAAACATAATTCCACTTTGACATTATGGGGTATTGTGTGTAGGCCAGTGACACAAAATCTCAATTGAATCAATGTAAAATGCAGGCCGTAGCCCCCCAAAAATGTGGAAAAAGTCAAGGGGTGTGAATACTTTCTGAAGGCACTGTAGATATAATCTGAGAAGTATTTCTGATGAATGGTTCTTGACTAAAATAGAACAGACATTGGAGAAAGATGATGGAACATTGAACAGTAAAGTATTATACTTTGTTGCAAGATCAACAAAACACATAAATAAAGCTACATTTAGTAATCTATTAACAAGGCTCTCTGTCTTTTAAAGTAGGCCTAATAATTTTTTATAATGTCTTTTTAAACACAAATAATTACTCTAATCTTAATAAACATATAACTTTCATGAATGACTTATAATGAACTAACATATTGTCTTGGTATCCTGAGCTGTAGTCACCCAAAAAGTGTCCGAAGTTCATTCGGCTCCAAACCGTTTTACGCTCCCTCTCCATACATCACCATAAATCATTTTCCTGTAAACAGTAGTGACATGGAGCCTCATGTGTATTTCCATATACATTTAGGAGACCTCAAGCACTGAAACACGAGCTCTGCTCTGTTTAGGAGACAACTGTAGAGACGTTAAGCTCACATGTGTTTTGGTGGTAGCTCATTCCTGTGTGTGCGAGTTTCTCCTTTTTGAGACGTAAGCAGTAAGCACATGTTGTACACAGATGCTAATTTATTCTTATTGATACAAATCAAGTTGTCGCGCTTAAGCATGGTAATGCTACCAGTAACAATAACACAGACACAGACTCACGCTCTTTGTAGGCAGCTGTGTGTCGCCACCATAGAGTAGGCCTGCCTGGGGAGTCACCGTGTGGGGTTGCTACATGTCTGTAAACAGAGACTGGTTGGAATAATTAATGTTGCAMTATATGGGGACACCTTTGGCTCATTTGTGTTTCAAGGACAGAGACRCACTTTATTGGACTTTACAATCCTTTCAAAAAAAATACTCCTAAAAACACAACATGAATTTCAGAGTTTTAACTCTATATTATAAGTCCTTCTGCGGGATTACAAGGTTGGACATAGTAATTATGGATGTTAGCTGTTCCATTGTTAGTTTGCTGCTCTCGTCATAACTCCTGTGTSTGGGTCTGTCTGTGTGAGCTGTGTTCTCCCTCCCAGCAGCTTTTCATCAGGGCCTGGTCCCGCGTTAGGCTCTCAACACCGGATGACAACTGGCAGCCTCAGCTCCTGAAACCCAGGAGAAGCGATGAAAAACGCCCCTGATTACGGTCCATTATTAATTGTGAAAGCAACAAGCAGGAACCACAGCGATCATTTTTCTGGGGCCTGGCGGTCTGTGTCCGATGAGCCTAACCTTGGTCCTTCTCTTATCTCTCTAATCCCAAGCTCATCCCTTTCCTGTRCGCACCGGCTCAATATTCTGGCTCTGGGGCTGACCCAGTACGGAAGAGTGCTGGGAGGGACCTAACTGGGGGTGAGTTAATGGGCTGGGGACAGATTGAGGGCGTAAGGATAACATGGGGCGCACACGCACGCACGTACTCACACACACCCAGCAGTGCCTCGATACTCCAGTCCAGAGGACCACTCTGAGGTCCAGGTGCAGGGTCTTAATGAACCGGGGAATGAGGGGGTGAGGCAGGGGGAGAGGCGGGTGTTGTGTTCTCCCAGGCCCATGTGAAGTCTCACTCATCACCGCGCCCCTCTTTGACCCTGGATTAGTTTCCTCTTCCAGGTTTAGTGGCAGGATGCTGGCCCTCAGCCTGGGCCTTTTCCCACTACCTGAACACTGTGAGATAGCCTTTGTTTCCCAGGGGAAGGATATTACTGTTGCGCCTGTTGCCTGGAGTTGACTCTGTAAAGCCAGCTTGGCGTTCTCACAACAGAAGTGGTGGTGCCCGTCTGGCGTAGCGGACAGGACTCTTTGTTCCCTGTCCGTATAAATCCATCCTGTTATGCTTGTGTTGTGATATACCTATTGCATAAAGAGTTTGCCTTATTGTTTGGGTGATATGCTAAGAGGACATGTGTCTTTTTCATTTMAATTAAGGGGGTGTCTTTTTGTGTCTTTTTATTGTTGTAGGGATAAATACCAAAGGAACTCTTCCCTGAAGGTAGTGATCACCCCTCATTGTGTGCCATTCATCCTATATGCATTGAGAACCCTCTTTTCTAAACCAGAAGCATATCCTGTCCTTTAGACAGACAATGTCGTGTGATCCTAATACATGACAAATAGACAGGGGAACGAACTGACAAAATGGCTGCATTGTACATACCCTGTACAAAGTATCATTGCATTTTTACTAAGGGCGCGGAAGTGTATTCAAATGCGTCTCATTGCTAATCTAGGATCAGATCCCCCCCTGTCCAAATAATCTTATTCACTAGCTGTATCCAATATCAACACTCCTGTGAATATGGTTCCAGATCAGCTCTTATAATGAAGTTGTATGGAGAGAGTTTATGTGTATATGGATTTTCAGAAGCACCCACCCCAGGAATGTATTTGTCCTGGAAGCCTATGTGTTGGTTTTGGTAGGAAATGTGATTGGGAAATGGAAGGGTACATGTCTTCAATACATCTTCTTACTTTAGATGGATCGATAGATAGGTGGGAGGAGAGGAGAAGAACGTGTGAGGTTAGAGGAACGAGTGCCTTCATCAGGTTCAAGTGGTAAAAAGGGTTTTGGCATGTCTTGTGAATGTGGTATGCATAAACATAAACATCGCTTATTCCTAGAACCGGCCACACGCACACGTGCGCGCGCAGACAGACAGACAGACAGACAGACAGACAGACAGACAGACAGACAGACAACAGACAGACAGACAGACAGACAGACAGCACAGACAGACAGCAGCCAGACAGACAGCGACAGACAGACAGACAGACAGACAGACAGACAGACAGACAGACAGACAGACAGACAGCGACAGACAGACAGAGTCCTTGTACAGCTAACTTGTGGGGACACACAATTCAGTCCCATTCAAAAACCTATTTTCCCTAAAACTAACCATAGCTCCTAAACCCTGAACCTAATTCTAACCTTAACCCTAAACCCCTAGAAATAGCATTTTAACTTGTGGGGACCAACAAAATATCGGCAGTTGGTCAGATTTTCTGTTTGATTCTATTCTTGAATAGTTAATCACGTCCACACACACACGACACAACGCACATGCACACGCTATTGTCTGCGTTACTCTCCATGGCCGTTCATGGCAGCCTGTTATCTTCCCTCATATATTCATTGACTTCTCACACCTGCTGATAAAAGAACATCCTCACTGGAAACCAATGCCTGTCAGCACTCCTACCATCCCTGGGTCTGCTCCCAAGAAAGGAAAAAGGCCCCCCAAAATATTATATTTATCCTTCCCTCCTCCCTCCCTCCCTCCTCCTCCCTCCCTCCTCCCCTCCCCTCCCCTCCCTCCTCCTTCCCTCCCTCCCCCTCCCTCCCTCCTCCCTCCCTCTCCCTGCCCATTCTGCCTCAGACACACCCACCTCTAACCTCCACTTCCTTTTGAAACGTGTTGAAGAAGAAGAAGAGGTGAAAGAGCTCATCAGATCCCCAGATTGTCCCTTTGTTGAAGTATTGTTTAGTGGGAGTAGAGGTTGGCAGTGCTGTGTAGTAGAGATCCTCTGGGCTGCCTGGCTGAGTCTACCTCGAGGTGAATGGAGGTGGCAGGGTGTTGATAACCGAGAGGCAGGGAGGTTACAATATGTGTTAATAGACGTCTTCCTAAAGAGGGGATCACAATACAACCTAAAGCTTTGTACCGCTCGTATTTAACGTGTCTAAGTTAAGCCCTTTGTGTGTCTTATCTAAACACTTGAATATGTTGAGGTTGGTATGGATATGKAGTTGTATTTCAGGTTTGTGATTTTGCTTCAGGGCCATTTARTTTAAAGGTTAACACAATAATACCTCCTATTCAATAGATGACAGAGACCTGTATTCAGACAGCATGTAGGCCATTATAGCCGGACAATTTGGCACTAGAAAAGATTGAAGTAATGCATGTTATCTCCTGAACTACGGTATCTTATAACATGCCTTGTGTAACCAGCTGGCTTGCTGTGTGTGTGTATTTGTGTGTGTAGGCATCTCTCTCTTTTCCTTTCCAAGCCTACCTACAGAGGMGGCCTAACTAACTGACATCCCATGCAGCCTGTGGGGCCTGACAATTGGACAAGCCTGAAGATGAATGAAGCACAATTACTGAGGAGGGTAACAAATGTTCCTAATGATTTATACCCAGATCGGGTTGCTTTATTTTCGCCCGGCAACTATTTATCCAGGAGGACAGTGGTGGAGCAACCCTTGCTCTAGGCACCATACGATGATGGTCTCACACTCTACTGCAGACATTGACTAATGGGCTATTTGAGACCACCGCCATTGATATTTAGCTCATTTTCTTTGCTCTAGATTCCATAACAGCACTGGGGCATTGTCAGGTTTGAGGTTACCCATCTATTTAGTTATTTTCTCTAGCTGGAGGTGATGGGGGTTAGAGGTCCCCTCTCACTCGTCCTATACGTTTTGGGTCGTTTTCGGGCCCCAGGTGGTGGAGGGAGAGTGAGGGCAGGTCAAACAGTCACCCTGGAGCGCGTAGAGAGAGAGACACGAACCCAGKCCTTCTTCTATGTTTTCATTTGTCTGGCTCTCCCAAGCCGTCACCTTAAGACACTCCCTGTCTATGTTGAGGAATAACACACGAGAATGTTGTTGCTTTTAGTGAAAACTAAGGCATTCTCTATTCTGAAGTCCAAGTTCAATATAGAATCAAGTGGTGTACAAAACTGACTTGAAGGCTCAGCGTGGCTTTGATGCAATGCATATCTTTTAGAGGCATGATGTCYTTACATTTACCGTAGCGACAATCTCCAAACATGCGCTCTATAAATGTTAGAATGTACTGGGTGCGTTTCACAAACCAAAGAGCATGCGATTGATTTCAAAGGCAAAAGGTGTCCGTCAAGCGCTCTCATATCAAAGACCTAAATATTTCCATATCCCTTGTATTGTATAGGCTGTCTGAAGCGCTGATCTACCATCATGTAATCAGTTTGGGCACAGTTCCTCCTCCGTGTTCATAAAAGTGTGTTGTGTGTACTCMCCCTAAGAGTTTGTGTACTCACTCCCTTTGGAAACACTACAAAGGAGCTCTGCCATTCGATGTCTGTTGAGATAAAAATCAGCAGAAAGACACAACACTGTTAGTTTTACCCGCATTAAAATGTAGAATAGTCAACCTAGGCCCATTTGGAATGGTTCTAACCATGCCCTACTGTGGATGTACAGTTGAAGTCAGAAGTTTACATACACTTTAGCCAAATACATTTAAACTCAGTTTTTCACAATTCCTGACATTTAATCCTAGTAAGAATTCCCTTTTGGTCAGTTAGCTCACCAACT
>NC_036855.1:30341131-30352551 GCF_002910315.2 Salvelinus sp. IW2-2015
CTTTCTCTTTTAAATCTAATGAGACCCTGCTGTAAATCACGCAGACAACAACAAATGATCAACATCAATTCGCTAGGGATATTAGATCCAAGGTGGATCCAGGCACAACTGTCTTCACCTGCGTAATGAATGAGACACCCAAATATTCTTGACATTCCTCGTGAACAGCTTTTTTCCCAGCTCTTGGGCTGTTGTTGCATAGAATGTACTGTCACAACAGCTGAAATCTCTATACAAAAAACTGTCCAACAGCTAGATCCAGGATTCTTACACTGTTCAAGTTCAATGTCTAATTTAACTGATTAATGCTTAATATATCATATAAAGACAACTTACACTGCCATAAATGCAAGGACAGACAAGTAATGTTTTATGTCACATGATTTTGGACAAACCCGTCAAGACACCAACCATGATAAAGGGTTAAACATTGGTTTTAAATCCACTTGTGAATTTGATTGAATATAGCTAAGTTCGCCCCCTCATATTTTCATGTAATGACATAAACATTTAAATGTAAGATTATTGTCAATGTAACAAGCTGTCCAGTGTAGGAAATCCTCACTGGTACCCTAGTTTATAGAAAGACCCATATACTTTGTCATGAGATACAGAGATACAGGAAGCAGCAGTTCCTGTCGGATTCTTTATTATTCAAACTGGAACTGGAGTTGATTTTAGGCTCTGTTGTGCTTACTCATCCTTGCTCTAAAACGAGGCCTTAGTGTCTGTTTGAAGCTCTCTCATCTACAGTGGTCCTTGTGCAAATGCAGACATGTCCGCTTACAAATTTGAGTCTGTGTATAAACTGCTTCCTAAGCCTGGCTGACAGGAGAATTTGATTTTTTAAGACGCCTCGCATAGAAGCTTTTCCACCCTTTGTTAAGTAATAAGAGATTACAGGTAATCTCCAGGTAATGGCAAGCTGGCATTCCTCCGCAGTGAGGGATTCTGGGAGCTGGGGAACATGTTGGTTTTGACCTAAAAGGTTTTTTAATCCTGTCTCCACATATTAATTGGTTTTACTGATCGGCATGAAATGAGGGCCTTTTAAAAACTCCACTGGTTCCTGCGGAAGGTTTGAGATAATCTGTCTGTTGTGTGTATGTGAGTGTGTATGTATGCGTGTGTATGTGAGTGTGTATGTATGCGTGTGTATGTACGGGTGTGTATGTGGGTGTGTATGTACGCGTGTGTATGTACGCGTGTGTATGCACGCGTGTGTATGTGAGTGTGTATGCACGCGTGTCTATGTACACATGTGTATGTACACATGTGTACACAGAGTGTGCTCTGATTTTATGTGTTTGCGGGATATCGGTTTCCAGGCCTTTGGGAATTAGAAAAAAATACATTTCTTTGTTCTTTGTTGTTTTTTCTCCCTGTTTTTTTTTTGTTGCATTCAGGACACACGTTGTGTACTTACAGTATGTTCCACTATCACAGTGGTCTCGGCTCCGAACCATTCCAGTGAAGTAACCATTTACACAGTGCTCCTCCTGCCATGTAATTGACAGTGCCTGAAACAAATAGATTGAGCCCAGTGACATGTTTTTAGATGCCAATACTAGTGATTTTATTTAAGTGTCATATTGCTGAGATTGCTAAAGATGATAATACTCAGCATTTACCTCTGTTTTGGTCATTTGGAGGTACAGTGGTGGTTTATGATGATGAGGGTAAGTTCGTTCCTGCTGCTGAGGTAGGTGTTTTTGTGTGTGTGTGTGTGTGTGTGTGTGTGTGTGTGTGTGTGTGTGTGTGTGTGTGTGTGGTGTGTGTGTGTGTGTGTGTGTGTGTGTGTGTGTGTGTGTGTGTGTGTGTGTGTGTGTGTGTGTGTGTGTGTGTGTGTGTGTGGCCTGTGTGTTGCCGTGTGAGTAGGTGGCGTGTGTCAATCCCCAGCACAGCGAGGGATTGAGAATTGCCTGTTTTCACCTCATTTCACTCTCCGTCTCCCTCCCAGATCTGTGTGCTATCTTTCACGTAGAGGCTGCCTTACCTTTCATATGGAAATAAATAGAAACCCATAAAAACTCTATTAAAAGTTTTGAAACCCTTTTGGCTTCAAAAGAAACCCTATTGAATGGCCCTCTACCATATCCAATAGTCTTTAAAAAGGGATTCAGGAGGAAAGCTGAGGTGAGGTAATCACCTGAACGCTGTGTGTGTGTGTGTGTGTGTGTGTGTGGTGTGTGTGTGTGTGTTGTGTGTGTGTGTGTGTGTGTGTGTGTGTGTGTGTGTGTGTGTGTGTGTGTGTTGTGTGTGTGTGTGTGTGTGTGTGGTGTGTGTGTGTGTGTGTGTGTGTGTGGTGTGTGGTTGTGTGTGAGTGAGTGAGTGAGTGAGAAAGAGTGTGTGTGTGTGTGTTTTTCCTACTTGCTGTGAGCCGGCGCATGAGTGCCTGCTCCTAGGCAGATGTGAGGGATTTGCTGTGTGCTGCTGCCAGAATCAGAGGTGCCTGTTCAAGGTCACTGACCCTGAGATGAATGGCCATTTACAGTAAAGGTATCCCCTTTGAATTGATTAAACCTGCTGCATCACACACACTCTCTCTTTAAATAAACACATACACACACACACGTCTGGTCTCTTGGCATGAAGGCCTGCTGGCCTGGAATATATGATGAATGACACCAGTGTTCAGGCTCGTTTGATGAAGACAACCCTAATGACATTGGACTAACACATTAACAACATTAACGGCAGGATGGGATCTAAGGGTCGTTACAGAGAAGTGCACTGGACAGCCGAAAATGCACCTTTTAAATGTAATGTACGCTTGAGCCGACATTCCCAGTGTTTACTATGAATATGTCTCCGCTGTGGCTCTATAACACACCTTGGGTTGAATTTGGCCGTAACATACTGTAACATCATAGTTTGTTTATTTTATATCAGCAATTATCACAGTGGAAATCAGAGCAGCAATAGTATCTCTTGCCAAACATAACGACATCGGAGCAACAACGTATCATCTAACAGACTATATAGATTTTTATATCACCACAGTGGAAATCAAATGGAAATCCAGTTGGCTCCCTGTCATTTCATTCACCTGAGAACTCATCAAACAGCATATTCAATCATTGCCCAGCCCATTGCCTATTGGCTGTGTGCCCGCCCCATTGTTGGAGGAGGTTCTGTGCAGCTACAGGGGGCTGTGCTGCTGTTCTGCTGTTTGGAGAGGATTTAGAGCTGTCAGGTGCGTGTCACATGCACAGCGCTGTGTAGAGTAAGGTGGCGAAGAGGCCCAGGATTAGAGAGGAGAAGAAGTAAAAATTCCTGCAGGGGGAGGGGTGTGCGTCCTGGCTTAGGTTTCTACACCACACGTGTCACCCTCACCGTGGTGGAAAACTTTCAGGGGGGGGGGGGAGTCGAGAGTGCGTCCCGAATGGCACCCTGTTCCCTATACAGTGCACTACTTTTGACCTGAGCCCTATGGGCCCGGGTCAAAAATATAGTGCGCTATATAGGGAATAGGGTGCCATCTGGGATATAACAGTACCCTCAATCCCACACTGCCTGGGCTCACACAGAGTAAACAGAGCAGAAGCATTCACACACCACATAGTGTTATCCTGGTTTTATCTAGCACTGGTAGTCTTTTTGGATTGCCTCACTCAGAGGTACAAAACAAAGCCGTACAGCAATCCCCTACCTTACCGTAGGCATTACATATCATCTCTCTTTACATAAAAAGACAAAAAACGATGAGCTGTCAATTTTCCCGTCGCGTGCAATGCATTTCAGTATCTCCCATATACTCTCTCCCACAGCGAAGATTGTGTGTTTGGAGAGCTCCAGACAAAAAATGGAACATGTATTACAAAGCGCTGCCACTTGAGTAACTAAGCTCATTGTCATCGTCTGAGAGAGACTCCAAGGGTATAAACAGACGGCCAGGTACAGCCCAGCCTCATTTTACCAGGGTGTTCCTGTGATTGTCATCCGAAATGCCTGTCAACACCTCCAACTAGACTCAATGTTAGACTCACTTCGGATCAGGGAGGTACAACAGTGTTGGTACAATGTAAGAACGGTGCCATCGCTGTCATCACCCTGATGTGTACTACAGCACTAGTAGTGTGTCATTACTAAGTGGAACATCCTCAGATAGGGTTACAGTTGCTTTAAGTTGTCTTAGAGGTGGGAACATTTGGGATCACTGTGACAGGTATCTTTGTGAAATAGTGTTTCATGGAATGGACTTAGAGATGCCTTACCTAGGATACGTTCACTGCTCCTTCACATTTGCCAGAGAGCGAGCCAGAAAGTAAGTATAAGCTAGACCACTTCACTCTGGTAGTTTCTGACCAGGGGAGCATCGCTGTCAGGCTGTGTGAGAGAACAGTTCAAAACCTGCTGTAGTTAAATCTAGAGTGCCATTCTGCTGGCTCTCATTAGGAACATAAACCTTGGAGTCTGCCAACGCAACGCAGGACCTCACTCACGATGCTCTGGTGACATGATGCTGGACAAACTTTAATGAGGCAAACCTGATACTTCACAAGACTGTGTTTTTCAGAAACCCCATGCACAGAGGATTGAAAATAAAAGCAATTTTAACACTGCTGGGGGATAAAAAGCCCAACGACCCATGAGAATATCTGATTTTGTAGCGTTAGCTAGCTGGGCAGGAGAGGTGCAGCTGAGCTCAGTCTTTGGCAGGCTTCTGTGCTACTCCAGGTCACTAACAGGTTAGCCAAGACACCAGGCCCAGTGACTGATCAGATCGGACCGAAGCAGACAGATTTTTRCAGTTGGCGGTCTTATGCATTGTTATCAAAGTTTTTTTTTTCAGGTAGGGTAGTATTTTGGAAGAATAACCTCTTTCTTCGCCTTGTGGAAGGGTTGGCAGGTTAGGGGGAGGGTGGCTGGCTCACCGGGATCTCTGTCAGTAGAGTGGATATTTTTTAACCTTTATTTAACTAGGCAAGTCAGTTAAGAACAAATTATTATTTTACAATGACGGCCTACCCCGGCCAAACCCTCCCCTAACCTGGATGACGCTGGGCCAATTGTGCGCCTCCCTATGGGACTCCCTATCACGGCCATTTGTGATACAGCCTAGGATCGAACCAGGGTCTGTAGTCAAATCAAATCACATTTATTTATAAAGCCCTTCTTACATCAGCTGATATCTCAAAGTGCTGTACAGAAACCCAGCCTAAAACRCCAAACAGCAAGTATTGCAGGTGTAGAAGCACGGTGGCTAGGAAAAACTCCCTAGAAAGGCCAGAACCTAGGAAGAAACCTAGAGAGGAACCAGGCTATGAGGGGTGGCCAGTCCTCTTCTGGCTGTGCCGGGTGGAGATTATAACAGAACATGGCCAAGATGTTCAAGTGTTCATAGATGACCAGCAGGGTCAAATAATAATGGTGAAACATCTAACACTGAGATGTAGTGCCTTAGACTGCTGCGCCACTCAGGAGCCCATGAACATGAGGATATGAATATGAGGTCATGCTAAGTTGCTAGCTAACTCTGTGGCCCCTGCTTTTGGCTGAGCTGAGCTGCGGATCCCTCCCTCACATCTGTGTGGCTGAATCCAGGTCCAGGCCAGAGGCAGGGAGCTTCTCTCTCTCATTACTAACCTAATGGAGGGATCCATAACCCTCTGACCTCATCCATCCATCCCTCCCTCCCTCCGCCTCTGACCTCTACCCCATCCCTCCAGCCAGCCAGTCATGGTCCCTCTGCCTCTGTCTCTGTTTCTATCTCTCTCTCTCTCTCTCTCTCTCTCTTTAACTCACTCTCAATTCAATTAAATTTAAGGGGCTTTATTGGCATGGGAAACATATGTTTACATTGCCAAAGCAAGTGAAATAGATAATAAACAAAAGTGAAATACACAATAAAAAATTAACAGTAAACATTACACTTAATTAAGTTCCAGAAGAATAATGACACAACAGTGGTAGGCCTGATCACCGACAACGATGAGACAGCCTATAGGGAGGAGGTCAGAGACCTGGCCGTGTGGTGCCAGGATAATAACCTCTCCCTCATCGTGATCAAGACAAAGTGATGTACGGCCCAGTACATCACTGGGATAAAGCTTCCTGCCATCCAGGACCTCTATACCAGGCGGTGTCAGATGAAGGCCCTAAAAATTGTCAAAGACTCCAGCCACCCTAGTCGTAGACTGTTCTCTATGCTAATGCAKGGCAAGCGGTACCGGTGCGCCAAGTCAAGGTTCAAAAGGCTTCTAAACAGCTTCTACCCCCAAGCCATAAGACTCCTTAACAGCTAATCAAATGGCTACCCAGACTATTTGCATTGGCCCCCCCTTTTACGCTGCTATTTGCATTGCCCCCCCTCTTTTATGCTGCTGCTACTCTCTGTTTATTATCTATGCATAGTAACTTTAACTCAACCTACATGTACATATTACCTCAATTACCTCGACTAACCGGTGCCCCCGCACATTGACTCTGGACTCTGTACCGGTACCCCCCTGTATATAGRCTCARTACTGTTATTTTACTSCTGCTCTTTAATTATTTGTTACTTTTATTTCTTATTTTTTACTTATGTATTTTTTACTRAACACTTATTTTTCTTAAAACCYCATTGTTGSTTAAGGGCTTGTAAGTAAGCATTTCACTGTAAGGTCTACACCTGTMGTAGTCTGCGCATGTGACAAAAGCAATTTGATTTGATTTGTTTTGAAGACATTGTAAGTGTCATTATGTCTACACACAGTGTTGTAACAATGTGCAAATAGTMAAAGTACGAAAGGTAAATAAATAAACATAAATCTGGGTTGTATTTACAGTGGTGTTTGTTCTTCACTGGTTYCCCTTTTCTTGTGGCAACAGGTCACAAATATCTCTCTCTCCCACACGCTCTCTCTCTCTGGCTCTGAAATAGGCTTGCCCATTCATCTCCGGCTCTGAGGCATGGCATTGCAATTGCTCAATATTTTCACCTCATTAAAGCTGATACTCACTGAAAGAAATAGATCTTGTGTGCTCTGAAATCTTTCGACAGATCAATAAATGAACTTTACAGCTAGCTTTACAGCTAGCTCTGTCTGTATGGATTTTTCCTGAGGCTACATCCCTCTGAAGCGGTCAACCATAACAATTGAACTATGAGAATAAAGGGGAAGTGGAGAATTTGTTTTCTGCGGGACTCTACACCTTCGTGACTTAGTAAGCAGGCTGCTGTCATGCTGACTGCAAGGATGGCTTGTTGTTCAAAGGCCTGCATTTCAAGTTGTCTTATCTTTTGATTCTGCCGCCACGTAAGGACGACAAGAGCGAGAGAGCAGAGGCCCACACAGCCGTCAACACGCCCTTCTATAGCGGTGTCTCCCAAGACGTGATGGATAGAATCAATAAAGCCTCGGCCTACCCTACTGTATTCATCTTCATCATCAGTCCGCCTGGGCCATTTGAAGAATCAGCGTTTGAAAAGCAGGCTGGGACTGAGTCTTAAATAGCACCTTATTCCCTATATAGTGCACTACTTTTGACCAGGGCCCATAGGACACTATATAAGGAATAGGGTGCCATTTGGGACGTACCCTCTCACTATTTATAGGCCCAGCAGGGCTAGAGGGACCTTTCAGTAAGCTCATCTCATTTGGACTCATCTCAACTCATCTCCAGCGCTGAGACGAGAGAGAACCTCGCTGAGACGCAGAGTGATGGATTTGCCTTTTATCACACATCTCCATGTGTAATACCTCCAGTCGCTCCGCAGCTCCGATCCATCATTCTTATTGGTTAGCCACAGTTCTCTCTCTCTCTCTCTCTCTCTGACCAGTCATTTCACAGCCAAGTCTCGGTACGCCCCTGTGATCAATGGCTACGGGCTGGTACAGAGAGGGGAAAAGAGAGAAAAGAAGAAAAACTAACAGGGAGAGGCGGAGCGGGGGAGGGAAAAAGAAAGACAGGCAGGGAGAGAGAAAAGAGAATGAGGGATAGCGGGGAATTGGGAGGGAGGGATTCTGAGAGGCTACAGTGTGGATGGGGAGTGGTGGCAGAGGGAGGGAGAGAAGGAGGGAGAGAGGGAGGGAGGAAGAGACTGGCCTCGCAGTCGGCCATGGGGGAGGATTTTGAATGCATTTCAGTGATGCAATTCTTGGACCGCTCCTGGAGTAGAACAAAGGGGAAAATAAAAAAGTGCTACAGCAAAACATTTGGTCGCCTGGTAACAAGGGTTACAAGCAGCGGTTCTACGGAGTTATGAGGAACGGTGGCGCATAACTTAACCGTGGCCCCAGATATAGTTTCAGGATTGTGTGGGGGCGACGAGGGGCACAGAGGGGTCCACCTGTCCTGGGATGTCAGTGTCTGTGAGGGGTGACAGCACTAGAGTCTCTGCAGACTCTGGCCCCTGGGGGCCTCTGGGGGCTAGTGTAGGTGGGTCATTTGGGGTCCAGCGAACTAGAAGAAGTATTCACACAGCATATAAGCTAAAGAATAGCTCATTACATGTTACTAATCCATGTGGCTTAGATGAGAGGGGGATGAAGAGGATAGAGGGTGTTTGGGAGGGTTTTGAGATGGGTAAAAAGAGGAGGGAGGGAGGGAAAGAGAAAGGGAGGAATAGGAGGTGAGAGGGGAACAGAAGGGTAAACAGTAAGGAGGACACAGCACCAGCATCCCTCAGAGTGTGTGTATGTGCATGCAATTGTTTGTCTGTCTGTCTGTCTGTCTGTCTGTCTGTCTGTCTGTCTGTCTGTCTGTCTGTCTGTCTGTCTGTCTGTCTGTCTGTCTGTCTGTCTGTCTCCTCCCTGTATTTGTATTTCTTAAGCCCTGGTATCTCCCTGTAAGTCCCTGGTTATCTCCCTGTAAGTCCTGGTTATCCCTGTTAAGTCCCCTCGTTATCTTCCCTGTAAGTCCTTGGTTATTCCTGTAAGTCCCTGGTATCCTGTAAGTCCCCCTGTAGTCTCCTGTAAGCCTTGGTTTTCTCCCTGTAAGTCCCTGGTTTTCTCCCTGTAAGTCCCCTGGTTATCTCCCTGTAAGTCCCTTGGTTATCTCCCTGTAAGCCTCCTTGGTTATCTCCCTGTAAGTCCCTTGGTAGCGATATTTTGATATCCCTGTAAGTCCTGGTTATCTCCCTGTAAGTCCCTTGGTTATCTCCCTGTAAGTCCCTTGGTTATCTCCCTGTAAGTCCCCTGGTTATCTCCCTGTAAGTCCCTTGGTTTTCTCCCTGTAAGTCCCTTGGTTTTCTCRCTGTAAGTCCCCTTGGTTTTCTCCCTGTAAGTCCCTTGGTTTTCTCCCTGTAAGTCCCCTGGTTTTGGAGCATAAATATTCCACAGGGCTGTCTGTCAGTAGACTGATTCTAGTCGAATCAAATGTATTTATAAAGCCCTTTTTACATCAACATATGTCACAAAGTGCTTATACAGAAACCCAGCATAAAACCCCAAACAACAAGTAACGCAGATGTAGAAGTAGTCAATTTGTCTAACTTTTTCACTCTACGGCATGGCCAGTCAATTTGTCTAACTTGTTCACTCTACGGCATGGCCAAGCTTGATCCTGATGGAATGACAGCTTATGCCCTCTAACCCTGTGCTACTTGGTGCAACTCAACCTGCTCCAGCTAAATGTTGCCCGTAGGCTCTGATCTAGGATCAGCTTTACCTACTCCAATCATAGGCCTAAGAATTGGTAGTAAAAACAAAAAACTGATAGATCAACCTTATCCTCTACAAATTAAGTCTGGATATTTACGTGGACTGTATTTTCATTGCTGAATTACACAACTCACAAATACACACATAGACACGTGAAAAAACTCACCGAGAATGTTCACATGTGTATGTTTGACTGTAATACCACCATACAGTAACTATTTTATTTTTATAATTTTTTATTTTATTTCATCTTTATTTAACCAGGTAGGCCAGTTGAGAACAAGTTCTCATTTKCAACTGCGACCTGGCCAAGATGAASCAAAGCAGTGCGACAAAAACAACACCACAGAGTTACACGTGGGATAAACAAAAGTACAGTCAATAACACAATAGAAAAATCTATWTACAGTGTGTGCAAATGAAGTAAGGAGGTAAGGCAATAAATAGGCCATAGTAAAAACAATATGGGGATGAGGTAGGTAGTTGGATGGGCTATTTACAGATGGGCTGTGCACAGCTCCAGCGATCGGTAAGCTTCTCAGATAGCTGATGCTTAAAGTTAGTGAGGGCGATATAAGTCTCCAACTTATAGCGATTTTTGCAATTCGTTCCAGTCATTGGCAGCAGAGAACTGGAAGGAAAGGRGGCCAAAMGCGGTGTTGGCTTTGGGGATGACCAGTGAGTTATACCGATATACCAGTGAGATATAACTATGCCATGCAATGCATTCTGGCCATCATTGCACAAACACTAAACACACTATCATTTAGGGTTCAAAAAAAAGGAAGAGAACACACATTACAAGCTGAATTCCTGCCAGTAGAGGTTAAAATACCATCCCAACATACAGTACAGGACAAGTATGTGTGCAGCACATCTGGTACGTATTCTCACTGTAATCAGTATGGGAGCTAGGCTGTGGTTGGAGMATAAAACCTCTTATTTGCGTTCACATCTGAGGAAGTGATTTTCAGCTGTCTCTCTGTCCCGTCCTGGTCTGCMCACCTCTCCAGGCAGCAGCCTCTGTCTCTGCCCAATGCATTACAGCCCTGTTAAACCAGATGGCCCCAGGCCACAACACAACATGGGATGGCCTCATCCGGGCCAGAACAACTCACAACATGATGGGAAAGTCTGACTCATCCAGACTGAATAACACACAGAGGCTGATGGGTATTTCCATCTAAAAGGACCCAATGGGCACCAACATCTGCTGCCAAATTTGGTGTCCAATGGAAGCTAAGAGTCTATATATATTTTTTTTAATTAAGGCATATATATAATTTTTCAACCATTGGAATAAGCAAAGGCTTTGATTTCTAGTCAAACAGATGGAAAAGGGGTCTTACCAGAGAAAGTCCCCAAATGTTTTAGAAATACATCAAAAKACAAAAATGTGTATGTTTAGTTTTGGAGAAATGATTTGCCTTCTTTAATTTAATGCGGCAATATGTAACTTTTTGGGCGACTCTACCAAATTCACATAGAAATGTGAGTTATAGATCTGTCATGCTCTAAGACGTGGTAGATYTGTTCTATGTGCTCTATTTCTATGTTTCCCGGTCTTAAGTTTTGTTTTTGCATCTTTTACTTTCACTTTGGTACACCAGCTTCAAACAGCTAAAAATACAATGATTTTGGTTATGGAAATTATATTTCACAGTGGTATACCGTAGATGGTACAATGATTCTTTACACTATACATGCTTGTTTTGTCACATGAACTGAAATTAGGTTAACTATTAGGATTTTAGCAACCAGGAAATGGCGGAGCGATTTATGCATAGTGGCTTCTTAAAAAACATTGTTGCCTGGTGCTTTAAATTTCAT